>NC_142803.1:32279943-32579943 GCF_049724085.1 Artemia sp. Qi Xiang Cuo | reverse complement strand
GGGATGATGGTATCGACTCAGTGGTCCTAGAATGTAACGAGAGGGCTCATTCGAATGAAAATTAAAAGTTTAAGTGCCCTCTTTAAGTGACCAAAAATTTTTTTGTTCAGCATAGTCGAAAAATCTAATAACTATGTCTTTGAGGACGACTTAATCCCTCACATTCCCCGGGGGAAGGGCTGCAAGTTATGGGCTTTGCCCATTGTTTACATATAGTATTGGTTACTAGGAAATATACAGACGTTTTCAGGAGGGATATTTTCTGGGGGGGGGGAGGGGTGGTCGGGGGGAAGCAATTACGAGGATTGATCTTTCCATGGAGGAAATTTTTCATGGGGAAAGAGAATTTTCATGAAGGGGGCGCTGGACTTCCCAGCATTATTTAAAAAACAATCAGAAATCAAATACAAAAAACAAGTTTTTTTAACCGAAAGTAAGGAGCAAAATTAAAACTCAAAACGAACAGAAAACATTGCGTATATAAGGGGGGTTGCCTCCCCTCAATAGCTCGCTCTTACGCTAAAGTTATCCCAACTTTTAAAAGAGGTTATTATTCTAATTGAACAACATTTGTTATTCAGAAATCATTCTTAAATAACTGGAACAAAAATCAAACTTAGGTTATTATAATATTATTATAAGTTAAAAAAAGGGAAAATTAATATGCAAATTTCGTTTTAATTATTCATTTTCGGTGGACCAAATTCAAAACCTGTATTAATTCAAAAACGTTCAGAAATTAAATTAAAAAACAAGTTTTTTTTTAACTGAAAGTAAGGAGCGACATTAAACTTAAAACGGGCAGAAATTATTCCGTATATGAAAGGGGCTGACCCCTCCTCAACTCCCCGCTCTTACGCTAAAGTTTGACTTATTGTCAAAACTCTACTTTTTAAAACAATAAAAATTTTAGTATAAAGAGCGGGGCGTTGAGGGGGACAGCCCCTTTCATATATGGATAATTTCTGTTCGTTTCAAGTTTAATGTCGCTCCTTAATTTCAGTTACAAAAAACTTGTTTTTTTATTTAATTGTTAATAGAGGCCAGATCGTATGGGATTTTGAAAGTTTCTTACGCTTTTTCTTCTTTGACTCAAGTCAACATGTAAAACTTGGCATTCAAAATGGCTATTCCATGAATTTTGTTTCTCAAATTGTCTTGAAATTTAGCTTCTTGAATTTTGAAAAAAATCAAAGTGGGAATTTCTGATCAGCAATTTTTGTTAGATTTCAGGAAAGATAAGAAAGACAAGAAAAAACATTATACGAAAGGACAATTCAAGGAATCGATAAAGATCTTGAAGAATGATACTTAATCTCACACGCCAAAGATCATAAAAAAACCAGAATATGCAAACGGAAAAGATTTGTTAATAAAACAGTTAAAAAGAAATTGTACCAACAATCAAAGACCATATATTTTGACTTCACAAACGGAAGGCTTTATTAACGGGGGGGGGGCTTAGCTTGAACCAACTTATAAAAAAAAGGTAAGAAAACTAGAAAAACTTAACAAATAAGAGCTATACAAGAACAGGGGCGGATCCAGGATTTTTTTAGGGGGGGGGGCGCAAAATAGGTTGATCCGATAAAAAAAAATTAGGGGGGGGGGGCAAAATAGGTTGATCCGATAAACTTGCGATAGGAGCAAGTTTAATTAACGCAAACTTGAGTTGATAAGTAAATTACACTACTATAGACTACGCTAGGGGGGCACCCCTCGCCCCCCTGGATCCGCCACTGTACAAGAACAACCTGAGAATTGAAAGAAAAATTTAAACCTATCAATTTGGTGTCAGTTTAAAGAAATTTACGAGAAGGGAGGGTAATTTAATGTTGAACATCCAGAGGGAGGTTGAAATTTATTGTTTTTTACATTTTTCTTTATAATACCAGGACAGTGTCATAAGCGGCCGATTTTCAGGTAAGCAAGCGCGTATTATATCAATTGCACCGCATGCAATTTACATTAACTGCCATCCTCATGAACTCAATCTTGTTTTGGGTGATTCCATTCAGAACTTGAGATGAATGGCATCTTTTTTCGCCACTCTTCCAGAGCTGTACTGTTTTATCGCGAATAGCAATACACGCTACCAACTGTTCGTTAATGTTCAGAAAGCCACTGGCATAACTGTTCTTCAGCTGGAGTAATTATCTACTACAAGATTGGCATACTGGAAAAGATCGGTAATGAGAGTTATGAGAGATCTGATGTTGATACTTACTGAAAAGGCTCTTAGGAAATTGATTGATTTCAATGCTTTGGTTACAAAATATATATAAACATATAAAATTATTATATAAAATCAAAGTATTAAAATAAATGGTCAGAAAAATATTTTTAGAAAAATGAGACCTTGTCGGTTCTCAGTGTTACAATGAAACTGTAAATTAATTTCCAACTTAAGTTCTCTCTATATTAATTAAACACTTTAAAATTGTTTCTTACTATTACTAGTCGATTAAGGGAGAAGCCTGTACTAACCACTGTGAAGAAATATTGCTCTTCAACGTCTGTGAGCCGACCAATTTAGGGGGCCCACAGAGGTTGCTTAGCCCCCCCCCCTTAGTTCAGAATGAAATGACGCCACTGAAAGTAAGGGAAATAGACTACTAGGAATGTTAAATATCATTATTATTAAGAAATAGGGATGTAGGATTGCTAAAGTATATTTTCAATGCTATGGTTAGATCGGCTTTGCATTACGGGGCGGAGCTTTTGGGGTTTGATAAGTGGGTAAATTTAGAAAGAATGCAATTGAGGTTTTTTAAGCGTATGTAAGGTCTTCATAATAAGTTCAATGGTTAGTGCTGAGAGGGTCTATAGGAATAAAGTGTATGAGACAGAGTAGATTATTTAGTATGGTTAAATATTGGGAAAGGGTGTCATCGTTAGAAGATAATAGGCTAGTTAAACAAGCATTTTTAATGATGTTTCAAGATAGGAGGAAGGATTCGTGGCCAAATCAGGTGAAAAATATATTAGACCATGCAGGGCTAGGTAATTGATGGAATGATGGAAATGGGATAGGAGGGATGGTAATGACTGTATCTAGGTTAGTTGCTACTAGGCTAGAGTCTCAGAAAGTTCCGGTTTGGCAAGCTGAGAAGGCCACCTCGCTGTCCCTCGGGGTAAATGCGGAGGTCAAGGAAAACTAGGGCGAATAGATTTACTTAAAAGTAGGATTGGCTCTGGACTATTTGAAATGGGTAATGTATGTAAGGGGGGATTTTATACCCCTTGGAGAACGTAGGAAATATTTAGGGAGGGATGGATTGAGGGGTGGTCCTTACAGTTACACTACGTGTAGAGAGACGGATGAGTCTTTGTATCACTTTTTAAGGGAATGTAGGGAGTTGAGGGAGCTGCTTTTGGAAATATTTGGTAGGGAGAACGGGGGGAGAGATTAGATATTGAAAATTTTGAGAAGTATGTGTTACTTAAATATAAATAATATTGGCAAGTTCGTCCAAGTAGGTTTGAGGTATCGTGATGATTTTCTTAAATAATCAGTTTATGTTCAGTTTCAGCTTATGTTTTGTTACTGTATTTTTTTGCTTGTTTTGTTTATGTCACCATACCCCAATTGGGCTTTTGTGTGAATAAATCTACCTATCTATCTATATTAGAACAAGTAATTCAATTTAATAGCGATAAAATAGAAATGTCCAAGCGATATTTTTCACACATTGTTATTTTCACATACATATCTGTTACAACAAACATATTTTTATTTGAAATTTCACAGTGGATCGATTCGTGCCATGAGATTTCTTCTTATCCCTAAATTCTGCGGACGATCCAAATTTAGAACTTCACTATTGAAATTGAAAAAGTCACAAAAGTTCAACTTGAAATTAAAAATATCAATTTCTACAATACAAATTTAGAAGAACTGCTCTAATCACCTTTCAGATTTCCTGCCCAATAATAAACTTACCAGCCATTTTTTAACGGACAAATCGTTCAACTACAAAATTAAAATAATGTGATAATTTTTTACACCGCTTGTGAGTTTTACCTTCCCATCTTCTTGGAATATTTCTTTTGTCCTGTTGAAAAATTATGCTACCAAGCAATTTCATTTAATTTATAAGCATTTACCACGAATCGAGTACATTGAAAATTTTAGAAATTCTTAGGAAGTTCATAGAATAAAAAAGGTAATACCTGTTAGCATTGTCACGGGCAACAGCAATTTTTTGCTTGAGCTCCCTGAGCAAATCACCAACATCTGTGCCAAGTGGCCGAAGTACATTTTCTTTTTGGGTTACCATGTCAGCAAGAGACAAAATAGCTGGAATCTCAGAAGCAACACGCCCAACTAAAATTGAGTTTAAATCTTTAAAAGTTTTACCGAATTACAAACAGTTTCAGGCCATAGTATTTGACCTCTTTTCAAGATTATTCGTGAAACGACACGTTCATTAAATTACTATTAAATTACCTTATTAAATTACTTGGTAACTAAAAATTACCAAGTCAGCAAAGGACAAAATAGCTGGGATCTCAGAAACAACACGTCCAATTAAATCTGAATTTAAAGTTATGACAGTTTTAACCAAACAAAACAGTTTTAGGCCCTATTACATGTGAGTGACACCACGTTCTTTTGAAAAATTATTAATGTTTGATATATTACCGTAATTTTGACAATACAAAAAATGAATGAAAACTGATAATTCAGAACCCCCGCCCCCCACAGAAAATCAATTCAGGCATGAATTCTTCCATTAAAGTCACCAAGGTCAGGGCTAAGTGTCTATATAAGTTTGTTTTGGTTCTTTTAAAATATTATCAGCAGAATTCAGTAGATTTGCTTTTTATCAAACTCACAATTTAAAATTTGAAAAAATGACTAAAAATCTGGGTGGCGAACGTTTGTTGGCCTAACAGCCTAAAGTTTCTGGATCAAACGATGACAATTTACCCGTTTTAAGAACACAGTAATTTGATACCTTATTTTTATAAAATTCAGTAATTTAAAAAAACAAACAGCTAAAAATACTTTTTTTTGCAGGGTATGTGTTCTGATTTTAGACAGCCAAAATTCGTTAAAGGATTAAAGTTGTGCAGGTATCACATTCCTGGTGTAGAACAATGTGGTATTGAGTTTGAAAACTGTCTTATATATTGCAATTTTCAAAAGCACAAACAAAATCTTGTAGGAAGTCTAATCACATGGTTCTTCCCTATGGCTACACCAATTTGCAAGGAAAAAAAAATTTTATATTCCATATCTGAGGCGAACTCTGAAAATATATTTTTATCTTTAATACTGTAAAAGCGTTTCAGATACTAATCTATGTCAGTTAATTGGAGCTTTGCAAGCTGCTGTGTTAAAGTATATTAAATTAATATTTATATCTAATCCATCACACCTACTCAAGATACAACTCACAGGCCACTAACACTTATGATGCAACCGAAGCTTCTTATATAACACTGCAATAAAGCTTTTAATAAAAAATATTGTTGTTTTTTTGCTAGAAAGTTATATAATAAAGATAATATATAAGAATAACATTCATTATGGCAAAATTAGACATATACAGCTCCAATTTTATTTCAAATGATCTGATACATTACAAAGTTTATTCGCAAGGTCCTTTTTTGTGTAGCCTATGTGCTTCCATATTAACTCTTTCGTGAAACTTTTCTTTTTCAATTCTGTGTTGGTTGCTACAGAAATCAGTCTTTTAAGCATCTGCACTTAAAGACAGTTTTAATTAAACGAAAACAACGTTAATGAACAATATTTCCACTTTTGTGGCCCTTAGCTACTGTCTTTAATGTAGTTAATCTATTATCCTTATTTGAGTTAAGCAGACCAGGTCAGTAATGTACCATTAAAACATAGTAAAAGAAACAGAATCATAAAAAACAGCATCGCCATAAAAACACAAAATATTGGCAGTTGCCAAAGCATTTTTAAGAATACCATTTTCAAAAAGGAGGATATTGTAAATAGCCTAGATCTGTGAGCTTTATGTGCAAAATCCCAAAACCTAAAAACCGACTCCTTAGAATTATTTCTTATGAGGCTTCAACGAACCCTATATAAGTTTTGGCCAAGTATGTAAGATTACCTTAGCTTAGTTTTGGCTCATTTTGACATTTCAGCATCAAGAAAATTTTATTTCATGCTTATAATCTCTTTTAACCATAACATTACTATCTTAATTTTATTTACATATTTTTTAGTTATTGAAATTGTCATGGTTACAATATAATATAATAAATCAAAATATAATAAAGAACATAAATTCAAAATGTGCAATTTTGCGCAAACAGCTCTCTACCTTTGTAGGCTAGATCAAAATGTTGCCCAGTCTAGAAAAATACCAAGAAGAGCCATGTCAACCTGGCGTCAGAGAGGCTTAGAATTCATTTTAGTTTTAAAATTTTTAGGGGGCAAAATAATTTTTTTTCACAAAAACTTGTACGAAATAACAATGGAATTTTATATCACAATTAGACCTAACATAGTAAAAATAAAGCTCTATCTGTGAATTTACCACCTGTCCCTGCATTTGGAGATACGTCCGTCGGGGCTCTGAATAGTTTTATAGGTAAACTCAAATGACCTTAATTGTATTTATGAATCTATATATTTTAGAGGCATGAGAATAAGAATGGACCATACATTTCAAAATTAACTTTCTGTATAAACAAAATATGTATAAATATTTCCATTTATTTTAACAAGGGGCTAAAGTCAAATTTTGTTTAGAGAAATAGAACTAAATAATCAAAGTTTAGTAAAGTCATTGGATACCTATACATACACACACAATCGCATTTTCTAACGCATACCCACAATGTGAAGCTGTAGGTATTGACCATAGTAAAAAAAAGAGCCCAAACAATATTTTAGAAGTTTACGTTTTAAGTCAAGAAGCAACCACCTAAGAAAAGGGGGCAGGGGGTTAATAAGGTTCCCTAGTGACTTGTTTTTAGCATGAATTGTTGGCCGGCTTAGCTTTTTCTGCTATAAAGAGGAGGGATATCTAATACCCCCCCCCCCCCTCCCTCCCCCCCCCCAAAAAAAAATCAAAGAACGCTCTTGGGGTGAAAGATATGTATAACTTAGCACAATTAAATTATGTTACCTTGGTTGGCCAGAAAAACAGCTGATTTGTCGGCATTATCAAGATCACGTGACATGTTTTTAGCTGCTTCAACCTTGACAGGTATAAACACAGAAATTTGGTCAACGGACTGTAGAGCCTCCTCGGCTAATCTGCCTGAATTTTCAGCTCGTGCCTTGGAATCCTGAACTTCATTGGATTTGGACACTACTGGAAGCTGTTCAATTGCACTATAATTGTATTAATTATAAGTTTTTGTAGCCATATTTAAGCCAATCAGAAGCCAAATACGGTAAGTCCAAACAACATTCAACAAGGAAATTCAAAATATGAGCATTACTGCTTGTCTTTTTCTAAATGCACAAATTATCTTTTGGGAAAAATTTCCCTGCTCTTTTGGTGTTTATTTATCTGTTGGAGCATAGACATTCATCATGTTGGTTTCATTTATCATGTTGGAACACTTAAACACATTTTAAGCATAGATCATATGTTAACACATTTTAGAGCCCATTTTTTTTTATCTTTTGGGAAAAATTTCCCTGCTCGTTTGGTGTTTATTTATCTGTTTGAGCATAAACATTGCACTTAACATATCTTAAGCATAGATCATATATTAACACATTTTATAGCCCATTTTTTTTTATCTTTTGGGGAAAATTTAACTGCTCTTTTGGTGTTTATTTATCTATTGGAGCAAAAACATTGCACTTAAACACATTTTAAGCATAGATCATATATTAACACATTTTAGAGCCCATTTTTTTTTTATCTTTTGGGGAAAATTTAACTGCTCTTTTGGTGTTTATTTATCTATTGGAGCATAAACATTGCACTTAAACACATTTTAAGCATAGATCATATATTAACACATTTTAGAGCCCATTTCTTTTTTATATTTTGGGGAAAATTTCACTGCTGTTTTGGTGTTTATTTATCTGTTAGAGCGTAGACAGTGAGTGCACTAAAACATATTTTAGTAAGGACATACAGGAAACACACTTTAGAGCGGAACTTAGTGAGTTTATTTAAGCTTGTATCTTGCTACCTGTTTTGTATTACATATATAAATTTTGCATATGGCTGAAAGGCCTTGAAATATTATCTTAACAGGGTAAAATTAACTTCTAAATTGGTTTTCACCATTTTCTTGTATTAGCTTTTATTTTTAAAGAATATATTCATGAATATATGACTTTAAGTGTATATCAAACGCTTTGTAACTAGAATCTGAAAAATTTAAAGAAGACAAAGTACCAAGGACGCCAAAATAGAATCTTTATTTTGTCCCTTATCTCCCCTATTTTGCCCACTGTCCTCTTCTTATTTTGCCCCCTATGCCCCCTATTTTACCCCATGGCCCCTTCTTAGGTCTATTCATAACTGAAAACTGCGATTCTCTAAGACTTTTTCTTTTGATTGTTTCGAAATTATGAAGTTTTTAGGGCAACACCATATTTTTGTCAGTGTTTTCAGGTTAAACAGTGAAAATAAATAAGCGAAGCTAATTAGCTAAATGTGACAATGCTTTTCGTTGGTAAAATTCAACAATTCCCACACTTCATTACCACAACTTCATAGCTACATTTGGGTTATTTTTCATTAAAACTTGAATTTCCAATTTTACGTTATTTCCCAAGACATAGTTTTTTAAGATATGTATGGTTGTGTAATTTTCCAATAAACAAATTCAAACAATCAAACTTAATTTTCATTTCCCTTGGTACATAACGTAATTTTGCTTCTAAACAGTCAATATCTTATTTAAAAATTAATAAAAAATAAGAAAAAAGGTAAAAAACTGCAAATTTAACCTGGTGGGCAAGCTACTGATCAATTCCATGGTAATTGCTAATACCAATAAAAGATAAAATGCCTAAGGAGAATACAAATCGGTTCTGCTGAACTTAAGTATCACTTCATTAGGATAGAACTGATATGGACAAATTTTAAAAATAAGCCTTCAACGCTGTCAATCTGTTGTAAAAAAAATTCTCTTTTTTTACCATAACTATTTACATATCTTGCAAAAAAAAAACATAAACTTTACGATCCCTAGGTTCACGACGTATGTTATCCATTTTAGATTGATCAACTATACTAATTATATTGTACTTTAGCCGAATTTGGCTTTGGTGTACAATTTACAGAATTTATTATGACATGATATATTCCTGTGATTCATCGCCTGGTTTTGGGGGTAAACTAAACGAACAAAAAGTTACCACAGCTGCAAGGCCTTCTATAAAATTCGTAGTACTTAACAACTTCGTAAGTACAATAACTCAACAAATTTTGTAATACAATACAAATATAAAATACAAAAATTATGATTCTACTTTAGCCTTCCTTATTTTATTCTTTTTGCCGAGGACTTTTTTTCTTTCACGTGAACAAAACTGTCTCAGCAAATTAGAGAGGTCGGAACCATTAAAAAAACGAAGCATTTAGAAACAGTTCGTACAGAATAGAGATGGGTCCGGGAAAGAAATTTGTAACTATCTTGTTGATGATGATTCACAGCAAATTATAAAGAATATAAGAAAATATATCCATTATTATTAGTTTCAAATATGCAGATGTTTGCTAAAAACGAGCACGTCTAGAAAATCAAGATCCAGCGAATTATCTGTCAACATTGTTATGAACAATATTAATTAACAATTGGATGTGCTTTGAATAGGTTATCTACAGTTGGTTGTTGCTTGTATTTAATCACCTTTTTGTATTACGTATAAGAAGGTAGTGTCTCGCGAAGTCTTAAGAAGGTAAGTCTTGTTTTTTACAACCCTACTTTTAGTTGTTCAGTTTCGGTTATAAGTCCCGTCTATAAAGGTTTTTCTTTCCTTTTGTTCAGGCCAAATTAGTGATTTTCCCCTTGCTATTTCTACACTTATTCCAAGGTTTGGTTTCCGAAGTTTCCCCCTTGATTTTCCTAAGTTGCATATATACATATATATATATATATATATATATATATATATATATATATATATATATATATATATATATATATATATATATATATATATACATATATACATATATACATATATACATATATATATATATATATATATATATATATATATATATATATATATATATATATATATATATATATATATATATATATATATATATATATATATATATATATATATATATATATATATATTGCACCGTGAACACTAGAACACAACACAAATATCTACAATTTCATCATTCGTCGCTGGTTGACAATTCCATCATTTAAAATTGATTCAAGAAAACGAACTCCAGTATAAAGGTGGGAAAACTGCTTCGGGTAATTGTAATATCTCTTCAGAAGCACTTACACTGCTGACATTATATGACTTAAAAAAAAATACGCAGCTGAAATGGAATTATGTGTCACAGATTCCTTGGCCAGATCCACTAAAAAAGAACAAACGTACAGAAAACAAAAGAACAAACTTACTTTTGCGCATCAGCTAGTTTATCTCCTGCTTCAACCAGCATACGCTCAATATCATCCGTTTGCTGCACAGAAATATCTAGACGCGGCTGTATATCATTTAGCATGGTGTTTTGAAGCTCGTCTGCTTCATCTTTCAATTTTTGAGCAGCTTCTAGTGAGCTTGCGGAGCGCTCTCCAACGCCATCTGACTAAATGAGAAAAGTCATTTAGATTGGCATTTAAAAAGTACCATCTTTTATATATGTATTATTATTTCTGAATCCGTATTGAAAGCAGTAATGATTAGTTATTTTAATTGGATGCAAACTTAAAGTAATTACAGAAATAATGGTTTTTCCAAGAAATAGTTTTTTCTCAAAAACAAAATTTTGAAATGTCTCTTTTAGATTCATTCCTATTTCAAAGAAAATTGTTACCACCTTGGGTGCAAAGTGAGGCTTATCCTACAGAAGGGGACTAGAACTAGGACTGAGCTCGTTATACAAATTTTAAACAATTACAGTGTACTAATACTGAATATTCTTAAACCCTGTAGAACATTTTCAATCTTGTTAATCAGAAACTCAGGTTTCTTTTTAAAGAGGGTAATAGTACATACAAACACAAAGTAGCATTTTCACTACTACTTAGCTGGATATTATACGTAATTTCTAGTTTTTTTTAGATCTACGCTTCCAAAACTCAAAAATTAAATCTAAAAATAATCACAAAAAAAAAATCAAATCAAAAACCATTCGAGATTGAAAGGTAGCAAATAATTTACGAAAACTTGGAAGCAACATGCTACCATCCAGTCTACCGCCAGCATTACTTCTTCTTCTTCTTGTGCTCGTACTATGAATGCTCATTATTCAAATATGCTATCTTTGCCCAAACATATGTTTGCTGTCTGAACATAAAACTTATTTATTTGCACTTACAGCAATTGAAATCAGATTTATAAATCAAAAAGTTAATTTTAGCCGTAAAACAACAGAAGATTTTCTACTTTTAAGCAATTTTTCACATTTCAAGATAGAGAGGGGGAGTCAAAACCGGTATCTGAGCCGTGGATTAAGTTTTCACAGGCACACGATGCAATGGATAAGGAAACAGATGATATAAAAGGGTTCACTCACGTATGAAGATGCACTGAG
Source organism: Artemia sp. Qi Xiang Cuo (assembly GCF_049724085.1). NCBI lineage: Eukaryota > Metazoa > Arthropoda > Branchiopoda > Anostraca > Artemiidae > Artemia > Artemia sp. Qi Xiang Cuo. Next base: position 32,568,253 of record NC_142803.1, on the reverse strand, counting down.
AGCTGCTTCATTTGCTTCTTGAGCTGCCTTAGCTGCTTCTTGTATAGCGTCAACTATGTCTGAGTAAGAGTTGGCTGCCTTAACCGCGTTTTCAGATGTTGTTCTAGTGTCTCCTAATAGTCCATCTAAATTATTGGCCTAGAATCAAACAGTCAGTTAAGTTTAGTGCCATTGAATACACCAAACAGTTAAAATAAATTAGATTGAATGAGAAAGAAAATAACCAATGCAAAGTTAGGACTGAAATAACATATACGCATTTGAGTGGCAAATAGGACATCCGCAGTACTCATAGTTTTTACTGTAACTGAATGAAACTTAATGCATTACATAATAAAAATAAATAAAACTAAGTAAACACGTATACTATTACATACCATCCACCATTCTGACCTGCCCAACTGTAAATTTAAATTTGAATCCGTAAAAATCTTGAATACAGATCGGTTACTGATATGGTTCTGAAACCATATTAGTTTTATCAGATTTGTTCGATCGATTTTCTCTAATATCTCATTTGGTTCTCAAGACATTTAGACGTTCCTTTTTATTCCCGAAAAGTCATATCCTCTTTTGCCCTCACAGAAATAGCAAGAAATAGAACTTGTGATATCATATTTTTTACCGCTATTTTCAAAAAATTCTGTTCTGCAAGGTAACACCTTTTGAATTAATAAAGCAAAGCAAGGGTTTAGTTTGCTATGGTGCATGGAGTGGGGGCAACTGCCCCTCCTAGACCTCGTTTTACCCCCTCCCGACCCCAGTTTGTCTCCCTTCCCCAGCTGTAATTTAGTCACTTCAAAAATCTTTCAAAACTAAGATAAGCCTTCAGAATTCAAGCATCCACAAAAGCGGGTAAGTTTTCTCTAGTATATCTTTACCTTCATGGTGTTATATTGCTCATTTTTCAGTTGCCACAGTCATTTTCACTTGATTTGGAAAAATTAACCCCACCTTTGCCCCTCCTTCCCTCCGCAGGACTTTGACGAAACTGCCCCAATGCAAGAAAGATGGTATCCATATACTGCATATTAGCCTTCAATGTACATAACTTTATTGCAGAGTCTACAGTTACACATCAATGAATCCAAATTGTCCTTAAATGCTAATCAAGGCCGTATTTAGGGATAGGGGACGCCGGGTTTAATTTCCCCTCCATATTTTTGTCCGATTCGCAAAAACGTAAATAATATACAAATAAACAATTTTAATGCGCTTTTTATAGTCTTTTGCCCCCTCCCCCCGCAACAAAAATACTGGACATGCTCTTGATGCTAATGAAGATTTTTTCTATGTTAAGCTGAGTTGAGGACCTCTCACGGTTTATATATTTAACTAAGAGAGAAAAAGAAAAGCATCGCAGTTCATTGCTTGTCGTTTAAAATTATCAACTCTACTAGTTTAATATTACCCAATCTTAGGTACCAGATTAATTGTACAGCATAATATTGCCAGCTTACTTTTCCATTGAACTCCAGGGTCTCCTCATAACTAAACTCAGAATGATATACCCTATTTCTTTTCAATCTCGAGGTCACTACATTTTCTAAAACCGCACTGTTCTTCTCTTAAAACTTTGTCTACAGCATCTCTCAGTCTAAAAAGTATCATATTACTTAGTAATTTGCTACCTACAGAGACCAGACTAATGCCTCAATAATTACCATACTCACTCTTATCCCCTTTCTTATACAGTGGTTTAATTAAGGTTTTTCAAAAATCGTTAGGTATTTCTCCCTTTTCAAAAATCATATTCATAACCTTCAGTAACTTATTTCTAACCTCAGAGCCACCATATTTAAGAAACTCATTTACCACACCATCAGCACCTGGAGCCTTAATGTTTTTTAATTATTTTAGTACTGTCGCTAATTCTTCCTCACAAAACAAATCTTCCTTCACATACAAGGTATCACAAACTTTTTCATTTTCCTCTATATCTTTTCGTCTAACTGAATCTCGGTTTAGCACATTCTAAAAATGTTCTGCATATCTCTCTTAAACTCTTCCCTTATCACTAATTGTGGCCCTGTTTTTACCTTTAAGTGCGACAGGTCCGGATTGACTACTCACTCTCAATTTATTAACACGCCAGTACAATATTTAACTATTATGCCGTCTAGCTGCATTTTTCAGATCATCGAAAATCTTATCCATGGCCTCCACTTCACACCTCCTTAGTTCATATTTAATGCTCTCTTCACTTTCTTTACATTCCTTTTATTTTCATATGATCTATCCTTCGGATAATTCTTGTACAAACCCGTTCTCCTGTCTATTAAACATAAAGCTTTTTCACTAATATTCCTAGCTGCATTCTTAACTTTCTTCCCTAAGACACCATCAGCAACTTCACAAATTGTTTCTAAAATTATTTTAACCATCTTCCACAATGTCAAATTTTAAACTCTTAAGTTTAGTATTCAACTGTTCCTGGAAAGTTTCTCTCAAATTCTCATCCTGGAGTATACCAACATGCTGTCCTACCATCACGTGAATACCATGTCAGCTTATGGGCCATTTTATGACCAAACACCGTGTTGGTTATAACTAGATTGTTATACCTACAAAATTGCAAAAGTCTGTAGCCACTACTGTTTTCTTTTCCTACACCAAATTTACCTACACTAGGGTACCATCTATCTCTATTTCTACCAACCAGCTTACAAAACTGAGCATTACCTGCCCAGCTTATTCAAATTGACAAATAGGCTTTGAAATTACGCAAGTGTAAACATTGTTATTAATTAAAAAAAAAAGAAATATTGTTTTCATTTTTAATTCAACAATAAATAGCAGGAAATTTAGTAACTTCAGTTTACATTGTAGGAGAAAATCGCGTTGACTTTTTGAAAATAGACTATCCATGATGTTTCTATCTTGATTATTTTTTTTTCTTACAGTACATATATATATTTCTCGCAGGTGAGTTGACACAAAAATCTGTTCTCTCGCAGGTGAGAGAACACAAAAAATCTTATAAATACGTAACATCCACGGAAAGATGCAATATAAGTAATAACTTTCGTATATATTCTGTAAACGGAAAAAAAGCCAACCCAAGCGAATATTTAGTCTTATAGGTATATCAAAACATCTTCTAAACGGTAGAAATTGATTTCTCAGGAATAATTTGCTGAATAAATCTCTGAAATCTTCAAGAAAAATAAATTTTTTTCCAGTTACACTAGAGGGTGTAAGAAGATAATAGAGGGGGGGGGGGCATAAAAAAGAATTAATATTCTAGAAGATCCTAACTCTTATCTCCACCTTTCTGCATAATAAACTTTCTGTTTGACGATAAAATAAGGGCAACGAAGACAACTTCTCTCCAAGATAAAAAAAAGTTGCCCATATAACGTGACACTTTCGAATGAGCAAAATGTAGCTACTAGGTAAAAACGAAATGTCTCTCAACATAAAATACGTAAAAAACAACATACTAAACATAACATCAACCAAAGGTAGATCATAGCATCTAACAATATAGGTTATCAGCTCTCTTTCAAATGACGTTGAAAGCGAGAGTTGATATCCTGGTTATGCCTTTCAGGAGTCTTTGAGCATTCTGATCTGTGTAGGAATAAGAGTCCCTAAATTCTCGTCATTACAACATTCAAAAGAACATTTTATCAGAAGACTGTGACACTTTCAAGGAATGTTTGGTTTATGAGAATAGGCCAATTTGAATTTTGTGATGGCAGAACGAGGGTAAAACAATTATTCTCTGATCCTCACAAAATAGTATAGGCTGCTTTTTTATGGCTGTCATCCAACAGACTGTACTGCTAGTTACTAAATAAAAGGGTTCGATTTGAAATCAAAGGTGGTTAAACTAGCCTGGCTTAAAAGTTTTAAATGTTTACTTGTTCTAATAGATCTTGAGCATAGAGCTTGGCTTCTTCGACTGGTTCTACAATTTCTCTCAAATTTCTCTCTCTTTCATCAATAGCCTCGCCAACGGTATCTTTGAATCCACGTAGTCTCTCGTTTTCTAGATCTATAAAAAGATAGTAATTAAGAACAAAGGGAGGAAAAATAAATAAATAATTTACTTTCAACTATGCATTTGTCCTTAGTAGGCACCGTGTTAGGTGGTCCCAAGTCTGATCCTCTTGTGGCAAGCCACTAATCTTTTTGGGTATAAGTGTATGGCCATTGACCGTTCTTTTGTCTTATCAAAAGACCAAGAACAGATTTTGAAAAATGACTGAAAAAACATTGTCTCCTGTCTAGGCTAATCATTCATACTGCTAGGAATAAAGAAAATTAGGAAAACGAGGCAAGTACATCCTTAATTAGTTGACGGTACAGGAAATATCAGTATAACCCTTATAGGCTAGTGGTGGTTTACTGATAAGTCCTAGTTTGTGAGCCAGTCACTAGTTTTTAGGATTTTGTTTTACAAAAAAGGAATATTCTCTTATATAAGGCGTTGCGTTGTTTTATCTTTGCTTATCCAAAATTCAAACCCATTAATCACGATCCGGCACAACCTCAGTTAGTCCTTAGAAGTTTTGCCGGATTTGTGGGTACCTTTTCTTGGTATTGGGGAGTCATGCAATGATAAAACTATATGCTAGTGCATTTGCTCAGTCAAGTCAGGTTCAAGTGCTAATTAAAGCAGAATTAGGGAGGAGGCGAGAATAAGAAGCCGTTTATACTGTGTTTCTCTTTGATATGACTCCGCTTCTTTTACTCTGAGATCTTATTTTCCGTTTCCTGTCTTGTAAGGATTTTAACAACTTACTAGATAGTTTTCCTAAGTGTGCGTCGATTCCCTAGCAAGGCTTCTATTCTGAAGTTCTTGTGATTATGTGTGATTATTTATGATTATGTGATTATGCATCTGTGCTTTTTTGCTCTATTGACTATTCTCACCTTTTTATATTTCAGAATAACTTCTTAATTAAATTCTCAAACTATGCTGCAAATAGGCTGTCAGAGTTGCTTATATTATTAATGAAGAAAAAAAAAACAAGAAGAACTAAAATAAAATTAAGAATCAAAATCTAATATTTGAGAACTTGCTTCCCACCGCTGCTCCTTCCAGCGCAAGAGCCAACATAAAAAGATCCTTAACATTAAGTAATTAACAAAATTAACAAATATTGCCGCACGATCATAAAGTGAGCGGCAAAGCCGGTCGATCGATAGGCATAAATATGGAAAACCGAAGTCTATAATGTTTTGTCAGGATTAGAAAATAATTCACCCCCTGCTTCAAAACAAGAAAATTTCGAAAGCTTCAACATTAGAAACAACTGCGTAACCTTGCCGAAAGTAAAACCTTGGAAATAATCGATTGCGAAGTGGAACCTTACCCCTAAATGAATATTTTGGCCCTATATCCAAGGGCCGTCCTCAGAAAAACAAATGAAAATATAAAAGAGACTCGTATTAAAATTTACGAATTCACAAAAAGGAAATTCACAGTAAATAAAGTTTACATTAAGTCCTGGTTGAACTTCCCTGAACTAAGGATGTTAGAACTATTTTAAAAAGATTTAGTTTTAATGGTCGTATTTTAATGTGAGTTTCTTTTATTTTTTAATTTGTTTTACTGAGGACGGCCCTTTAATATGGGGTCGAATTATTCATTTAGGGGCTAGGTTCCACTGTTCTAAGAAACAAATTCTCTGTTGTTTCTACTTGTTGTTTGTATTTATGATGGAAAGGCAGTGTGGTCTTTGTCGCTATTTACGTAAAGAGTATATGTATCAAATACAAAAATCTTTCAACTTCATAAGATTTGGGGTGTCTTCCCCTGCATTCCTTCCTATGCAGAACTGACATCGCGCATTATTTCTTAAGTTTTATTCTTTGTAAAATCCTGAGAGCAAAAACATTCAAGCCAAGATGTCAAAAGACAATATATCAAAGACTGAGACAATATATCAAAAGGATAGCTTATGCAGAGGATCTAGAAATAAGTGTTATAATATTATGACGGTTTTATAGATTTTAAGAATCTTGAGGGCATATTGATGAATTTTAGGATTTTGATATTTCATACTGCTACACCTAGCTACGAAAAGAAAAATGTAAATTTTTAGTTTTTTTCGGAAAATAAATTCCAAGGAATTGACAAGTCTTTTTTTTCTAAATATAACAACCCTGCCTCGTTTGGAAACAATCCAAGATTACGAACCAAAATATAAAGGTATTTTATCGGTTTGCAATTATGTTGCGGAGCATCACTACTGCTTTTGTAGTTGTTTGTTTTTGTGATATGTAGCTCAGCAATAGCAATAGACGGAAATTAAAAAAAAAATTCTTGTCTAGTGATTGTTAAATGAAAAAATAAAATGTTTCTGTGAACATTGCAAGATATTCAGTAATTTTCTAGGAGAAAATAAAACTAATCCTTTTCTATAGTCTGATCAATAATATATGCAAAAAGTAACAATATAAATCACAGCATTTCTGGAGCAAAAGCTTGCATCACATCCCATTACATAACTGAAACTAAGCCAAAATTTCGTTTAATAATTATTTTAATTCCACCTTAAAAGAAAAAAAAACTCTTTTCCTTTTTCTTTCTCTTATCCTAAACACCAAAAATAATCCTCAACTTACCGACCAATAAAAAAAGGCTCCTATAGCCAAACAACCATTCAAACTTGCTTCATTCAAAAAACCTCATAACATTACTCTCAGACACACTGGAACATTCCCCCCGATACATATCAAAACACCCAAAAAATGCTAATCAAAAACATCAGAAACACGATATCTCCCTCGTTAATTATCTAAACATAAACGTAAGAATAGCCCAATAGATGTAAATTAAATCTTATAAAGGTTAACAGCTGAAAATTCGTTTTCGTATTTCTACGGTTCGAGTTAATGATACTAATTCTTCGTTCAAAAAAATAAATTACTTCTCTTTTTCCTTCCCTCATCTCGAACACCAAAAATGGTCCTCGAACTTCCTACATTCAAAAACCTCATAGCTTTACCCTCAGACACACTGGACAATTCCCCCAGATACACATAAAAAAAAGCCCACAGTCTTTTGCTCTCACCCTGGACCAATGGATGTAAATTGAACTTGGTAAAGATTAGCAGCTGGAACTTCTTTGGCACCTTTCAACGGGTTCGAGTCCACTCGAATAAAACATTGTCAATTATGGTGCTCCATAGCTGAAACTCATGGATAACAATTTCCGAAACACTTCACTAAGCCTTACCACAGGAATTCTAGTTTCCTAGCACTCATTCCCTTTCTTTATGAAAATAAATAAAAAAAAAAATGAACAGGCAAACTGTTGACAAAAACAGCGTAAAAAAAATACCAATTCGGTCCGAATATTTCAATTTCACATTAAAGATGTCTTCCAATGTACAAGTCAAAGAGAAACCGAAAAGAAATAAAGTCATATCTGACACTTCTAAATTTTATTTAAAAAATAAAACTCTTAGAAATAAGAGTTTTCAAAATAAGTTAGTTCAATACTTAGAATAATATACACATATCTTAACTAGATTCGATGGTCGACCTCAATAAATATCGATAGCCTAGCGACTAGTTTTATCAAAACACAATATTATCCTTAAGTCCAAAAACAGAGTAAATTAAACTTGGATTTACAGACTACAAGAAAGAAGAGAGAGGAAAAGAATGCTTACTCAAGCTGTCGAAGTTTGATTGGGCCTTTTCTAACATGTCAGATGTTTCTTTTACTTGTTCAGAGGACTCGAGATTCTGTGATGTGGCAGTCTTGTTCTTCTGACGAATATCGTTTGCTCCAATGAGTGTCGGGGAACCACTAAAAAGTATGAACAAATAGCATTATTAAACAAAACGAAACAAATACTAATGCAGAGAAACAATGTTTACTACTACTACTACTAACAACTCACCGCAGCACCAAGCCACCTGAGGCCAACACACCTACGCACACTACTCCTCCATCCCAATCCATTCAAAGTTTCCCTTTTTACATCCTCCCACGAAGTTCCCATTTCCTTTAAATCTTTTTTTATGACGTCCTCCCAACCCAGACGAGGACGACCTGCTTTCCGTTTAGCCCTAGACAGTTGGGCAAAAAGAACAATCTTCGGCAATCTGTCATCCTTCGTCCGCACAACATGCCCTAGCCTCCTCAATCTTTCTTTCATTATAGCCCTAGAGAGCGGTATAGAACCACATTTTTCGTACAGCCTATTGTTTGAAATACGGTAAGTCAGTTTGCTCTAATTTAAATAAATTTCCTTCTATTGTTATTATTCTGTCTTTTGAAAATGACAACCATTGTAAAGTGTATCCTAATTTATTTTTGGCTTCTGAAAATTTTCAGATTCTGTATATAAAAAATGTCATCAATAAATAGGTCCTTGACGACCTTACAAAGAAGTACCTAGTTATTCATTCAGTGTACAGGATTAAACTGATTCTTGTGATTCTAAGGCAGTGTTTCCTCTCTCCCTATATTTTCCTGGTTTCTCCAAGTTTCCTTGAAACAACATTGTGTTCCCTAATCCCCCAAAATTTAAGGATTTGAGTTTTGTGCTATCGTTCATGCATTTACGAATTTTAATTTTGGGGAGATTTTGGAGAACTAAGTTTCTTTCGGATAAATTCAGGGAAACCCCGGAAAATTTCGTTATAGTGGAAACACTACTCTAGAATCTTGTGATTTCGTGCTTGCATTGCAGTAGCGACATTCAGTTATTAGCTAGTGCTCTAAGTTTACATAGAGACCCATCTAGGTAAAGAGGCTAGGCAATAAAAAAAAAAAACTGAACAATCTACGGGTTTTCAAAAGGGCATATAAGCAATATCATAGGCAGCACTACTCAATAATAGCTAGAAATATCATTGAAACTTTTAAAGGAGCTATTTCAATTCAAAATTAAAAGTTCTGGTGCCCTTTTTAAGAGTAACAAGAGATTAGAGGGCAAGTCTACAACTTCCAGCAAGGCAAAAATAAATGTAATTATGATTTAGCCAGATAGATGATAAAACAACACTATAAGAAATTGAAAGTCTTTAAAGCTATATTTTTAGCGCTGGACAATTTTTGGGACTAATTAATTAAGAGTTATCTAAAGATAATTATACTTTAAGTCATTATTCAACTTCAGTATTCGACAAAATGTTTATTTTTCTTACCTTAATTTCTGAATAAGTAAAGAGGCATTAGTAGCCTTCTCTAAGGCAACCAAACTATGATTTCTAAGATCCTCTAGCTTATATTCTAGATCAACCTGTCTCTTTTTGAGGCGACCGGTGAAATCCGAGTCTAGTTGAGTTGGGAATACAAATTCATTTATTTTCTGTAAAAGATCTTCAGCTTCTTTAAGTTCATCTTTGGCATTTTGGGTTCTTTGTTCAAAGGTACGTGACTGAAGTTCCTGCAGCGTTGCATCTGCTTCAGCTGATGCTTGCTCTATTGCTGGTCCTAAAATTGAAGAAGAAATCAAAGAAACTAAACCATGTTACATTTTTATATTATTTTGATTGCATCTTAGTACCCATTTTTTTTACCAGTTTCGTCAATTTTTCGAGACGCCTGCCAGGGGTAATGAAATAATTCAATTTTGTCAAACATACTCCGAATATATGCCAGTCAGCATACATGACGGGAAACTATAGATATGGGCAAAAAAAGAATTTTATCGAATTAAATACCTATTTTAAATTGTTCATCATAACTAAAAGAAATTTCCAAAAGAAAAACCCAGAAAATAAAGAGGAATGTGCTTTGACTTGTGAGATTTAAATTTGACTTCTATTGCGTAAATTCCGCAATATAAATTACAACAGCATAAAAATCGAAATAAAACTTAATATTAGTAATAACAAATGGATACCATTCTTCTTAAAGAATAGAAGTTTTGGCACTTCTTTTGACTAAATAAACAAAAAAAAGCAAATAACATTCAACCAATTGAAATAATTCCGGGCCAAAAAATTTTCGCATCCTTCATGACGAAGAATCCTTTCGCAACGCACTGTTTTCCGTATTGACGGCCTCAACAGCCTTTTGACTCTCAGTCTAGCACGGACAAAGATCACATCCTTGGAAAGATTCACCAGATAGGCAAAAGGCAAAAGAAAGAATGGATGCCAAAAATTAGGTTGGTATAACAATAACAATAATTTTGACGCTAAAACAATTGTAGCTTCTAAGGAAATAGCAAAAAAAGAAAACTTAAAACAGGGTGAGGTTGTGTAGGGGTGTGCGACAGAATCTATACATGAGGTGGCTTAACACTGCAACAAATTTGTAGCCGTAATAGCACTTCGAATTAAATATGGAACTAAACTTGGTGGAGTTCAGACCAGGGGCAAGTAAAACCGCCTTAGTCTAATTAAACATACAAAATTGTTGCTTATTCACCTGCATCAGCTCCAAATCCTTCAGCAGCTATAGAAACTTCACTCACAATTTCTTCTGTCCGAAGTACTGAATCCTGAATATTTGTTTCTTCCTTTAGGATTTCATCTAGAAGACTTTTACCGTCATAAGCCATCAACTCAGCTTGTTCAGCCACGCTATCCGTCTGAAAAAAAAAATAATAGAAAGATGAAATTTCAAATGTATAAGTACAAGTGAGGTTAAAAATAGTTGCTTCTCGCAGATAGCAAGAATCATGTTGATTTCCTTAGCTGGAAGGGAAGGTACATACTTGTAGAAAACAAATGTAGTTGCCAAGTTAAAAATGTCCTGGAGCTAGAGCTTACATAATGCTATTTTTGGCCATTTTTAATAAATCACAATTTTTTTTGTAAGGCTGGTCAAATCAATACAATTTAGTAAATAAAATATACATATTCCAAGACAGTAAAAAGAACGACAATTCTTTGAATTTAGCATCCGGAATAAACCATCAATGTATATATTGTGCGGTCTTGAAAGTTTAAAAATAAGGGAGACACAAATAAATTTCAAGAATTAAATAATTGATAAGGCCAAATTCATATTTGGAAGAGAACACAGTCATCGATAATAGACGATCCTTTATTAGTCACAGAGTAAGTTGATACCCTTCAATGCTCCATGTGACCCTGGTCAACCAGAGCCCCCCACAATATCAGATCAGAAACTAAAGATACAATGTGATTTCAATAAGAAGGATTGAAATCTCCAAAATATGCCTACAGGGGTGACATGACAGGTGCAACCCTAGGAGCAACTGCTCCAGTTTCACGAAGAACCCATATAAAACAGAGGCTTCATAGATAAATTGTGATATATAACGGTAAATATGTTAGATATTTTGTTCAAATTGGAGTCATATAAGGATTTTAAATATATATGATTGCAAGGCGAAAAGTCAGACCCTTTGGGTTAGGCAACACTCCCTCGCCCTACTTTTCCCCAAAGATCTACAATCTATATCCCTGAATGCCCAAAATAAGGGCTTAGGTCAAAATCAAAACAGTCTGAGTACATATTCAGCAATGGTGTTTGATTTCCGTCTAAAACTGGTTTGAAAGGATCCAAACACGTTAAGATTGTATTTCATAGACTATAAATAGGTCACACTTTGCTGAAATCAGACATACAAGGATCTTTGATCTGCATGACTGGATGGTTTTAAGCAGGCCTGTTGTCTTGCCACCTCTTTTCTTAAGTTTTGCCAAACGGTATCCCAAGTAGAGCAACACAAGGTGTCTCAACAATCTCCGCACAAAAATTACAAACTAAGTGTTTATTAAATATTTTATCAATGATGTTAAATATCTACTAACCTTTCAAAAGGGTAATTTCGTAAAAATGGAAATTTCCTCATCATCATAGACCTTAGGATACTATAGACAATAAATAACACTAGGCCTATTATAAGCGATCTGCTTGCACCTCAGTTGGTAGAATACTCCTTCAATAGCCATTATCATCTCTGTTTACTAAAGTAGCACAACCTTTGTAGAGAGAGTATCAATACAGTCAGTCATTCAAATTCTGTCTATGGGATATCGGAATCATGTTGGAATTTTCAATACAATTTTTACCAACATTTAAGGTTGAATAATAAAGGTTATTTTTCCATGAAAGTTTCACTACCCTACCTCAAGAATAGTTTCACTAAAAAGTTTAAAAGAGAGTAAAGAGAAAGCACAGAGCCGCAAATTGCACTACAAACGAGGTCGTAAGAAATGACTAATATTCCAAGGTGACTAGAAGAGACTAGGTTATTAGAAATATGGTTTCAGCAACTTCTGTCAGATTTTAGGGAGAAAATCCTTCTTTTAAGCTCCAGCTATAGAAAAATTTTCTTGGAGCGGTTACGGTGGGACGATTAACCCTAATTTTTTTTTTCTTCGACTCTAATTTCGCAGCGGCCAATAGGAGAGTGTATTTATTCGGAATAATTTCGCAGCGGCCAATAGGAAAGTGTATTTATTCTGAATAATTTTGCAGCGGCCAATAAGAGAGTGTATTTATTCTGACTATTAAGAGCCGGCAGAAAAGTGAGCTGGAATGTTATGAAGCATTAAAGAGACAACAATCAAATGGAGATCAATCTAAACTGATGTGGGCTCTAGGACAATCTGGGATTAGAGTTAATGAGCCACCAGTTAATGAAACAGCCTTGACTGAAGCAGCCAAGGCTGGGGTATCACTGACATCCTCATAACGCACACCTGTCAAAAAGCGGGAACAAACATACGGAGTTAGGAGAGGGTGGAGCAAAATTGGCATAGAAAGGTGGGATGCAAAGAAACAAAGGAATTGATTCTACAGTTTAACTCCATGCTGACTAAAACTCTTTTAAGATTTAATAGGTCTAAGACACGAACAATTACTGAATCCATTACAGGTATTGAGAACTTTCAATGTCATCTCACCTGAATAGGAAGAGGCCTTTTCCAAGTTTGCCAAAATTGTGAGATGGCCAAGGAAACAAAACGCACCAAATAAAAGACAGTCTGGATGGGATTGGATGCACGATTTGAGGTATTTTAAAAAGTAGATGTTAAGATGGAGAATTTAGTTAGAGACGGTAATGTCCAACAGCGGGTGGAATATATAGTAAGGATGGGAAAAATAAATATTAATCTTCCATTTCCACTAATTAGGTTTTTCTTGGAATAGCAACCTGCAGCTTAAAACAATTATTATAATTATTTCATTTTGTAAATAAATATACTGAATTAAAGCAAAAATATACCCTGCTTTTAGTTGAGCGGATTGTTCTTCCCACTTCCTCTGTTCCTTCCTGAAGAGGGTCAATTATAACTGAGTTCGGGTCCAATAGTGCCACAGACTGTGCCAGTGTGTTAGCAGTTTCGTTCAATGAGAGAAGACGCTGCTTTGTGAAGTGACTCAGGGCAACATACTAAAAAAATAATAAATAAATAAATACAAAGAAAACTATACTAAAAAAACATATTTGCTGTATGCAAAAAATATATCACAGCTGAACAAGGTAAAACAGAAACAGAGAGAGTGATTAGGCAAATTATTAATCAAGAGTCATCCAAAAATAATTCTCTCTCCGATGACCTCGGGAAATAAAAGCTAAATGTATCTAAATAAGCGATTTTGGAGCACCAAAGCACCCCTTCATCAAGTGAGGAACATAGCTACACACCAAAGTATAATCACCTACGGAACAAGTACTGAAAAAAATCTCCAAAAGTGACCCCGCGTACCTCAGTGCCTCTAGACGCAAAATGCTGTACTACTTAATCGCTCCGAGCCATTATTCTCCTAAGTTGTATTGAATTGTGTAACTACGGTATTTAGTTGCCAGGTTCGCATAGGTATGGAATCGTCTCCGGAGACGCAGACAAAGGGTCACTTTTTTATGTGGAGAGTATAGGTTTTGTCAGTACTTGTTCCGTAGGTGATTATACTTTGCTACACAGGTAGGCCTATCATTAAGGAATGGGGTATTAGAGCAATGTTTTCTATGGATGTATGGGGATATTAAAATAATAAACAATTGGTGTATTTTTCGGTCACAATGTTAAAATTTTTATCACGAATGAAAGATCTTTTGAATTTTTATTACGATTTCTATAGACGAATCTTAGAGAGGGAGGCGGTCATTCCCCCGTTCCAGCTGTTTGGGCGGATGTGCTATGGGTATTTGTAATTACGTCCAATTCTTTAAATTTCATGTATATTCAGAATCTGATTCATCTTTATAAACTAAAACCAGATTTACATTGCCTTGGCAAAGTGGAGTGTTTCAGCAATCTATTGTCAGCTTCTCCCCCAAAAGTGTTGTAGGAGCAACACTTTGGCAAAAATCAGAAGAAGAGACTAAAAACATTATATGGACTTTACAGCCAGTTAACCATAAAATTATATATTTGACGTACCCTTAAATGTATCAGAAACAAATAAAATGTAGGCAAATTGGCACAAGTATTTAACCCCTTGGTTTGGTTTTTTCACTATCAATTACCTTCAAAGAGGATGTTTAGGATATCAACTCATATAACTTATCAGATTTTCACTAAAGGGTTGCGGTAATACCCCCTCAAAATTTTCCTGCCAAGGTCAAATATGAACAGAGCAACCAAAAGAGGAAATTTTAATTTTGTAAAAATTTCTAACGCCTCATTCTTGAAGATGATTCTCCTCTACTTTTACTTGCACATCCCTCTCTATAGTGAACATGAAAATGGAGAACCTCATTTCTTGAGCTTCACGAAGAAGCTCAAAACTTGAAATGTAATCTTTTCAGTTTAATTCAAATCTGCGAGGTAAAAATTATCAGAAACTAAAACATTTTCTTTTTTTTTAACTAGTTGATATTCTTAACCTGAAAAAAACTCTGCATTTTCATTTAGCGATTTGGTTTTTAAAAATCCAACATAAAGATCACTTTTTGATTAGACTGAAGGTTTCTATTTAAAATCAACATTGTCATTTATCAAGAGCTAGGAACAAGTTCACTTTCCCGTTTGCTCAGAATAAGAGAGCAAGATTAAGTCCAATCAACTTCCTCTCACTGCAAATAAATACAAGTTATCTGAATTAGTAACTGAATCACCAGCACTGCTCACATTTAAGAATAATTTAACAAAGATGGTTCTTACAGCTTAGAGTAGCGGACTATTCAAATATTTTTTATGTTTTCAGCGATTATCATCCCTTTCTCAGGCTACTTCTTTTCTCCAGTTACCCCAATTTTCTACCCTATTTCTCTTTTTGAGAAGTGTACATTTTTATTGTAGTTGGTCTATTTATTGTTTTGATATGTATAAGTTGTATTAAATTGTATATGTATAAGTTGTATTAGACTAATTCGAACGTTTATTCATGTGTACCTTTGACTTTTATTGTCACCTTACTTTCAACTTGCAAAGAAGAAAAGCCGACAAAAACATTAACGAAAAAAAAAAAGTTCTTAAGTATCTTGATCCTAGCATGATATTCTTGATCGAAAACCAGGGTATAGGTTTCAAACTGTCAAAAATACTGCATTATGGGTTTTGAATAGCTCAAGTCGTCTAACTTCTGAAATAACTAATTACGATGCTGGAAATTTGGGAGGTAACAAGTATCACACAAAAGAGCTTTGAAATAAATACTAACCCTGAATTCATCTTGAACAGGGTCAATCATTCTTCGGAGATCGTCAGTCACGTCCAACAAACTATGATGGCATGAATCGCACTCCTCACAGCCGTACTCAGGTATAAGAACCCATCTGTATGGACAGCGCTCACATTTTTCACCGATGACACCAGGTAAACATTCGCACTGTCCAGTCTGAGGATTGCAGCTCGCTCCAATTGAAAACTCCGTATTACAATTGCAGGCTGAAACATGAAACACATTTAGCAAAAAAAAAAAGAAAAAAAAAGAAGCACTTCTGAAACTGTAACCGAGAAGACCTGTCCTATGTATTCTATTGATGATCCCTCCCTGAGCCTTTCAGAAATGAGTTTGGTTCATTGCCAAAATGAACTCTATCACTAAGTTCGCTCATGATTAGTAAAAAGGTTACGAATCATCCACGATCAGGACTGACTTTAAAGCAAAGAAATCATATTTTGTTTTTAATGTTTATACAAATTTATTTTCGACATTCTTTTAAGCTAGGCCTTGAAATAAACAATCGAGGGAAAAAAATACTTCTTCTGTCTGAACTGATCTTTGCCATTTCTTTTAAGGATTATTATAGAGGGCATTGCCAACTCTGTCCCCTTTTTCCATCTTTGCTACGGCCTTGGAGGTGGATAATGATATTTTTTCTATCATTACCTTTCTATAATTCAAACTAAGAAATTTGTTTGATTTGAAACGACTAATTGATTTTGCTCTTTTATCATTATCAGATAGTTTTAGGTATAGCATGCAACTTTTGAACTTCTTTCGAGTAGAACATCTTGCCATGATCTAGCCTTGAAAGAAAAAAAACAATCAACAATAAGAAAGTTTTCTGTCAGGCAATAAATTTTGATTGTTAAGAAGCAAGCTATGCCTTGAACTTTAATATACCGGCAGATTTGTTTATAAGACCATTATTTATTAATTATGCATAAAAACGAAACAGATGAACGTGTTAGAAGAATTTCTTGAATATCATTGAAGTGTGTTCAATCTATACAATTTCTTGAAGTATGTTATCTATAGATTAAAAAAAGAACTTGCAATAGCAAAAAGAGCGATACTGGACACAATTTTATTTTTAAGGGTAGAAGTATCAAGAGAGTTGACAAACTTCGTATTTTGGAAAATCCTTTCTCATCTGACCTCTGTTGGAGCGTACATCTCAATTGTGTTAGATCCTCCTATGTAAGAAAGCTGGGTGTGATGGTTCCGATTTATGGATGCGTTACCATCTAGTTCAATTATCCCTCTGTACAAGTCATGGATTTGGCCTATTAACAAATTTAGATACCCGCTTTTTTCAGTGGCTCCTATAACCTTATCGGAACCACTCCAGAGGATCAAAACAGATCCTCAAAGGCGAATTACAACACGATCAGGTACCTTCACAACTTCTGAGTGAGAGATTTAGTATAGCGTCAATGGCTATTTTAAAAAAATATCTCCGTCACCCTCTCCCAGACGAGGTTTCTCTACATGAGTCACCGTTCACCAAGCCAATACCGCACATACGGTACGGTCAGATTACCAACAAAATGAGACAGCCCGCCTGACAACTTGAGGAACAGCTACGCAAGAAGTTACAGCTCCATTTGGAACGGTTTCACAATAGCTGAAACCCATCTCTTAGTTCCTTTAAAAAGAAGTTCAACAGAAACAACATTAGGGACAATGTCTAGGTGAATCGTTGACTAGTAGCACATAAGACCTTTAATTTTTAGCGCAATGACAATTTTAATAAAAGAAAAAAAACAAAGAGTAAATTTGATATGATACGAACTAAAAATACATCTGAGCTTCTACTTCTAACCACACAGTTAGCAGCAAACCTCAATTTTTGATCAATTTAAAGGCTGCTTGGGATCTGGAGATTCAAAAGATTTAACCGAAAAGTGAAAAACCTATTCTCAAATATCGCAAAAATATCAAAATAAATACAATTTTATGTTAATGATTCAAGATAAGAAAAAATCAATTAGTTACACAGAGGATACAAGACGTAATACTTACAAACACACCCTTCAGGGCCGTAGTTCCAATAGCCAGCAGCACAACGCTCACAATTCTTGCCTATCACACCAGGCTTGCATTGGCACTGACCAGTTATATCATCACATTGTGAGCTTTCAGATGCAATGCCACAGTCACAAGGTCGACATCCCTAAAAAATGTCACCAAAATTAATGAAGTCAGCATCCACAGGTATCCTACGAGGAGGGGACAGGACGTATCCCCTACGAGGATGGTACCCTCCAATGAAATTCGAACAGAAAAACAACTTGCTTTGTCACTGCTTGAAGTTACAATTGTCTAAATAAATAATACATTAATCAAAACTTTTTAAAATATAAATATACAGTTATTTGCTGTCATAATTAGTGTTGTTCCGAAATAAAGGAAAAAATAAAAGGAGGAGCCATAAACAGACGATTAATTAATAGAGAACAACAATTACATGATATGGGCGTAAGTATTTTTTAGCCCCTGGAAGCAATTTCAGTTTTTGCCCCCCCCTCCTACAACACAAGCAAGTCTATGTTTAAGACATACATATCGCATATATTTTATAAATGGCACTTTAATTGATGCTATGCCATAGGCGAGTGTGCCATAGGTAAGAAAAGTAAAAGCTATGATAAAATATTTTAATAAATTTGAACTTCATGGGAGGCAGTTAAGTGCAAAGATCTGAATAGAGTGGGTCGAGGAGGATTGCATGCTCCTTCTTAGAGCTGTGTCCACCTCAGGAGCCTGGTGTTGCGATGAGTTGTCAATAGTAATAAGAACAGTACAAGAAGTGTGTGTTTTGGAGATGCGACCTCTTTTTTATAGCCTGGTAAATTCTAATTTTCATTTTTGCCTGCAGAATTCGCAATAAAAGTGCGTAACCCACCACCCATTCGCCCGAAGTATAAATTACGCAAGTTAGCTGGAACAGCTTCCCGCCAGAGAATTTTAGAGGAAGAGATTCTTAATAGAAGTAAAATATTGTAAGAAAATGTTGAAATATATGGATATAACACATTCTAATGTTGAAATATATGGAAAAATATCTTTAGCGGTAACAATAGGTAGTGGAGTTTGGTTACAGATTATGGACTTGAATAAGATAAAATTCATTTTTGTTTATTTTCAAAAGATTGCAAAAGGCGGCCATTTTCCCTTTTGATAAAGAATAAAAAAAAATCACTGAATGTAGTAGCTTTTCCAACAGACTGCGTGTCAACAAAACTATTTTTTTAAAGATCTAATTTTATAAATTATATTGGGCTTACTTCGCAGGAGCTGAGTCCATAATGATCAGGCGAACATCGCTCACATTTTCCCCCCTCTACATTTGGCTTACATCTGCATTCACCTGAGTAATGGTCACATTCTTCTGTACCACAAGTATCACATTCACAGGCTGCAAGAACATAAAGATTTTCGTACAATTAAATAAGACCTATTGTTTTAGCAATTTTCCTGAAATAATATATTTAAAATATCTATACACAATACAAATTATACAAGCTATCCCTGAAATTGCTTTATCAAATTACAATTTGAAATTTAATTATTTGTTAAAGTTTTTAAATGTAAATGCCTTGAAACTCAAAGGTCGTCTCAAACAGGTCGTCTTTGTAAATTATGTGTAAATAAAATTATGCTCTTGGAAAAAAAAATAAGAAAAAAAAACAAAAAAAACAACGTCGTCTAGAACGATTTGAGGAACTAGCACCCTTTTTTGGCGTTTCTACAGCAGGCACTTATAGACGACAAGTTGACTTTTTTGTCTTTTCTCTTTTTAATTAGAGAAACTAGCATTTATTTACAAGTAGTATTTCATGTTACAGTATAAAAAAAGCATTATAGTTATCACTAACCATAAATTTATTATTAGTAAGTATAAAGTATTATTACAAGTACTAATTGCGAAGCATCAAATATGAGAACGTAAGGATGCCCATAAAAGATAATTATATCGGTTAAGCCAGCAATAAACATGTTAAATGAGATTGAGCGAGCTTAGAGCTTCTAAAATAAGTATCTTCGTAAACACACTATTAAAACATTGTTTTTGCTTAGTCAAACACTCAAGCTTTAAAAATTCAGCACAAAAATAAAGTTAAGTAACATTAGAAAGGAGCGGTAGCCCTTTTAAAAATCGACATCCAAAGTTTCTAGGTCTAAAGCACAGTTCATATATTATCCAGTATGATCATTCTCTATCTCACCCATTATAAAAACCCGGACCGGGGTGCGAGTGCTCCGGAGAACGTTTAGGCAGATATAAACATGTTAGACATGCTAGACAGGTTAGTCTGTTTCCGACTGTTTCCATCAAAGTGCATTGAAACAAACGGAAATAAAGCTAATGCAGAAACAAGCGAGACAAGCTAAGGCAGAAATAAGTGGGAGGAGCTTTTTGTTCACGAAGACCAGAAATGATCTGCGATAAGCTTACTGGTATATTCTGTCTACTGTGGTCTAAAGCTAGCGTAAAAAAAGGTCTACAGCTGAAAAAACTTAGTGTCCTTTTCAGGTTGAAGACACTGCCTTATCACCCCTTGAAACCCTCACTTGGGAATATAATCCAACACAATTTTGAAGCTTCTGGTGTATGGGTTGTTTCTTATTATTCGACAAATAATATTTTGGATACAATGTTTAGGTACTTTTATTGTACATGAGTTAATGAGAATTGTAAAAACAGAAATAGAACAATACAGTTATAGATAGCATAGTATGATACAATCGTTTTATTGAACAATGATGTTATAAAAAATGGCCGAAAATATTAAAAGACGTAATGCAAAATCAAATATTCAAGGACAAGTTATTAGATACGCGTAGTTTTTGTTTAGGCTTGGGCATATCAAACAATCAAATTCTCCAAAAAAAGAAAAACCTTTTCCCAGTCAAGGGTGTATCCATAATTTTTGTTGGGCGGGGGGGGGGCAAAAAAATTCAAAAACACATCACTAATTTGTTTGTATCTATCTTTGTTCCGTTTTTACGAAACAGGCAAAATTTTGGGGGGGGGGGTGGGAGTCAAGCCCGGTAGCCCCTGCTAGATGAAGTCTTCGTCTCAATGTTCTTCTTCTTATAATAGAGAATGTATTTACAAAAGGCAAAAGAAAAACTAAATTTGACGCTGGAAAAGTTTGTTTACTTGAAAGAAAAAAAAAACAGAATAAACACCTTGTATTGTCTTTTTTTTACATACACATTGATATCATCAGTTAGAAGTATAAAAAATGATTAAATGGGCTTTTGATGTACCAAATCATTTATTATTTCAGCAAATCCATGTAGACCACCATCTCATTCTTTGTTTTCTCGTTTTTGGAAAACATGCAACGATGAACACTAAGCCACTTCAGTAAATGTATATTCCTTCCAAGCAGATGTGGTAAGAAAATAATGGAGCTATCGTATACCAAACATATTTTAAAAGTAACACTGGTCTAAAAACCACACATTAAGCATATCCAATCCGTCATATTATTTATATATGATAACCCAATCATAATAATATTATTTTAGATTCGTCAGGTTATCACTAGATAACCACAATTTGATTTTATTATTTTTTGAAAACAGCCAAAAAAGTTAAATTTTTAGTTTTAATCATGGAAGGGCTTATTATTTCTATTTGAAAATATTTACTTAACTTTGGTTACTTTATGTTAGCTATCCAAGTTATCTTAATTACACAGTTATCATAAAACAAAGCATAATCCAAAGAATGGCTTTGCTTAAAGTGCAATTTTAAAATCGTTAGAGCCCCTTTTGACATCATTGAAAAATTTATTTTTTCAGTTATGAAACTTTTGAAAAAGGCGTGCCATATAACGATATTATATATATTACATTATATACAAATAATTACAAGATATCATAATGCCTAATTTTCCCGATGAAGATACAACTTTTAATAGGCAAATATGCTTACATTGACAATCCTTCCTGTAGATAGCATCTCCATAATATCCTGGTTGGCATATAGAGCAGCCTTCACCGTAACTATTGCCAAGGCATTTTAAGCATTCTCCTGTAACTGAATCACAAGAGTCGGGGTCTGAAGGGTCAATATTTCCTGAACAATTGCATGGTTTGCAAAAGTCACCTGAAACGAAAATTCAAAAAATTAATCTATATGTTTAAGAAATGTGCACTGTAATTACTAGCCTACTGAATTGGTGAGAAATGCTCTTGTCCTTATCTTTTCAAAACCGTTTAATCAGATAACATTTTTCTAGTTCGACTCCTACTACTACTACTAACATCTCACTGCAAAACCAAGCCGTCCGAGGCCACAGCAGCTGCACACGCTCCTCCTCCACCTTAATCTATTTAGAACTTCACTCTTTATCCCCTCCCATGAACTTCCAATTTCGTTTAAATCCCTCCTTATTATCTCTTCCCACCCATTGTCGTCACCATTAGGGGACGACAACTGCTTTTCAAAAAGCACGATCTTTGGCAATCCGTCAAATTTCATCCGTAAAAGGTGGTCTAGTAATTCTTTAATTGCAGCCCAAGAAAGTGGAATCAAACCCCACTTTTGTACAGTTTCAGCAGGAAAAACTTGTTTGTTTGTATAATTTCTGATCGTTTTTCAAACAATACCGGTAAATCAGGCTCCCTCTTTATGAAAAATTCCCTCTCCTCATGGGAAGCTTCTTCATGAAAAATTTTTCCCACGTAAAATACACCCCTTCACCGGTGAAATTTCCTTCAGACAATTCCATCTTCAATGAAAAATATCATACGTGAACAATGGGTAAATTTTTTAACTTACAGCCCTTTCGTCAGGATCTGTGGGGGGTCATATTATCCCTAAAGGCATAGTTATTGAATCCTTCAACTATACTGAACAAAATGGCTTTCTCAAAATTTTGATCAGACGAATTTGGAGAAAAAAGGAGCGTGGGAGGAGGGCTATCTGCGCTCCAGTCTTTTTGATCACTTAAAAAGGGCACTAAAACTTCTGATTTTCGACTAAATGAGCCCTCTCCCAATCTTCTAGGATCATTGGTTCGATACAATCACCCGGGGAAACATACAAAAAAAAACACAACAAGCATCCGTGATATTTCTTCCCACAAAAAACGCAAAATTAAGATCATTTGATGTTTTGGGGGTGTTTCACCCCTTTTTCAAAAAATTGAGCAAATTTTCTCAGGCCCGTAGCTTTTGATGGGTAACATTAAACTTAGATTTTTGGTTACTATCGAGACGCGTCGCTCCTTAGTTACAGTTCGCTACCACGAACTGTTTGAAAAATCAGGGGACAACTGCGTTTGAACCGGTGATTCATCTCTCAATCTTCAGCCGAATGGTCTACCACTAACCTATAAGGTCAATATACATTTCAATAACAAATAGGCTACTAAAAGTAAACAATACGGGCAAATTTCACAACTAATAGCCCTTTCCCCAGGAGCTCTGGCAGGCCATGTTATACCCAAAGGCACAGTTATTTGATCTTTCAACAATGTTGAACAAAATGGCTATATCAAAACTTTGATCGGATGAATTTTGGGGAAAAGGGGTGTAAGAGGGGGGCTAGCTGGCCTTCGATCTTTTTGGTCATTTAAAAAGGGAACTAGAACTTTTAATTTCTGTTCGAATGAACCCTTTCTCGATATTCTAGGACCAGTGGTTCGATGCGATCACCCTGGGAAAATAAACAACAAATAAACACGCATCCGTGATCACACTCATCACACCGATGTAAAACAAATCACTATTTGCTAGAAGGTACTAAATCAGTAGCACATTTGGACCATATAATTTTCTAATGACTGAATAATAAGGAAAACACTATTTAATAAGTTTTCCCGATAGAAGATTTCTTTATGAGTAACTTTAGATTTCCTGACATTATTCCCAACATCTCCAGCCATAATATTAAGCAAAATCAAATGTACAGATCAAGTTTGTCTATATTATCACAAATAAAAATTTGTCATTAGCAAAGGTATACCTTTCCTGTACTTCTTTAGAATTCTGATTTACCTTTCTGGTCCTTAAATGTCCTACCTAATTTTTATATAATTCTCACTATACGGAAGATAATAATTGAATTCATTTGCTTACTGTAATCATAGATACTCCTCGGAGTTTTCCTCGATAAGATTTTGGCTCTATTCTGGGTAAAATGCTAGAATGCGGCAATTTAAATCCATAATATCAATCAAGATTACACCCCTTTTTGGGGGAGTTTTATCCCTATTTCTAGAATTTTACAAACTTATATGTGCTAACAGGAAAGATGAGCAACTTCAAAATGAACTCATTAGGCATTTTTGGGATTAGTACGAATATAAGTAATAGTGACTGTTTAATCACTTGGTTAGACAGCTGTGTAAATAAAGAGGCTAGGCCTTGCAGGATTTGGTAAAGGTCTAGATTGAGGGCTAGGCTATCAAGAAGGAAACATGTTAGGGAAACAATTCTTACTTCGTGATATGCGGAGTGGTTATGACTGACACATTTTGATGGCGGTTCCACTATGCCCCCTCCCCCTGATGTGTAAATGTACCCTATAGCCCATATTATATATCCAATATTTTCTTGATGTACATCAATGACATTTTCAATCATGTAGATAATAATATGCATTTGTTTGCTGATGTTGCCAAACTGTCCGGCATTGCAAATCCACAGACTATTCAACATGACATAGACAGGCTACAGGATTGGACTCAAGACTGGCTCCTTCAATTCAATACAATCGAATGCTGTATTTTGCACCTTGGACCTAACAACCCAATGGCTTTCTACTCAATTTACAATCCCATCACAAAAACAAGGGAGCATCTAGAGAAAAGAGAAGAAGAAAGGGACCTGTGTGTCATCATCAACGACAAGTTGAAGTTCCACAGCCACATTCAGCATGTTGTTTCTCGTGGAAATTCCAGTCTTGGCCTATTAAAACAGACCATCAGTAGCCGACAGGCAACAATATTCATAAAATTATATAAAGCTCTTGTCAGACCCCATCTCGATTTTGGCATGTGCCTTGCAGGTTCTTCTTATCGGTAAAATGTAAGGCTCATCGAAAATGTTCAGAGGCGAGCAACAAAGTGCGTGAAAAGCCTAAAATCAACTTCATATGAGGACCGCCTCAAGTAACTTAAGCTACCTACCCTCGTCTACAGACGCATGCGTAGCGATATGATGCTGACTTACAAACTTCGAGAAGAAAACTCTACCATCTTTAGCAGCAGTCATAGCACAAGCCATCATTACACAAGAGGACACTCCAAGAAGCTGCCTAAGTTAAGCTAAAGATCGAGAACCCGTCAAATGTATTTCTCAAGAAGAGTCATAAACCATTGGAATCAATTGAAGGACTCAACTGTCAGCGCTCCCTCCATCCAGTCTTTCAAATGCCACCTTGACAAGGAGTGGGAGAAGAAGCAGTGGAGGTTCAATTGGGAGTCGTCAACTCAAGAGCACTACAGGTCCGGAGGACCTAAAAGCTCTCAAATGGATTAAGGTGATTAAGGTAAGGTGAATACACATCACCACCCATCTCTCTTGTTTTTCTCGTTCTTGTTTTGTCACAGTTAATTTAATTTACAGGCAAGCCTGCTCATTTTGAAACAAGAGAGACACATTGGAAGAAGGCGTGACAAATATTAAATTTGGGCAGTATATTTGCACAGTGGGGAGGGGGATTGGGGGTAGAGCATGGTGGAGCTGCAATCGAGGTATGTTAACTACAATTTTTCTGCGAGTTCTGAAATAAAAGTCGTTTTATTGATAGGATTGAGATAACGGGGTTGAAATAATAGGATTGAGATGATAGATTTAGGATTGACAGAAGATTTAGGTTTGACATAGCAGATTTAGGCTTGACATATTAAATTTAGGCTTGTTACGGTAGATTTATGAGTCTACTGCTCAGTAGGGGCCTCCCCAAAGCCGCTCAGCGCGTCTCCAGGATGGCGATAGGGGAACTCCCAACAGATATGTAGGGTACATCCATAGGAGGCAGGGACCAAGGGGGACCTTTCCCCTGGGGGTCCATAATAGAAACTGGGGCACCCTCACCCGGGGCCGTAAATACAAGTGGAGGAAAAAATCCCCTCAAATGTACAATCAGCAGAGCCCAGTGGTGTGTGCACACTTCCCGTGAGCTAAAAATCTTCTCCCAGCGATGGGTTAAATTGCACGGTGACGCAGAACGCCATCGTGGGAGGACCCTCTATAGGAGGAAAACTGCGGCAGGGCGTATAATCCAGATCTATGGATAACGGCCTCTGCAAAGGGCTGCCTCAACCTTTTCGGGGTACTTGCAAGAATGGGGACCTTGCAGTCAGCTCTATTCTCACTTGAGGAGGGGCGCCCCTCGAGGAAATTATAGCCTTGTAAACGACATACCATTCGCACGGAATTCTGATTAATGGATAATTCTTCTGGGCTTGGTCTGTTTTGGCAGGCAATTTCGGGCTGAAAAACCTCTTCTTAGCTAATTTATCTACTATGGGTTGCCTCTCCGTAGTAGCATAATATTTATAGGCATGAATGTATAATGAGTCGGAGGTAATAGGTTTGAGACTGTCTGTGCAGGAGTTCGACTCTTGTTGATAGGAGAGCATCGCTAAGTGCTGAAAAACCATGTTGTCACCAAGATGGGCCCAGAATTACACAAGGCCTCTATTCGAACAGGGGGGTCCCAAGGATTTCTTGCTGTCCAGTTCTAAGCTGGCTTAAGCGCTTCGATGTAGACTTGAGAAGATGTGTTGGTCCCCGTCCAGCACTAGTATCCGGGAACATTGCTTTTCCTGAGGCCAAAAAATTTCAATGATTTAAAGAATATGAAACTTGCAACTTGGGATGTTACGACGTTAAAGAATAACTACCATATCTAACTTTTGACTGACGAATTCAGACGATTCGAACTGGACTTATTAGGAGTTTCAGAAACTCATATCCCAGGGGTAGGAAGCATGAAATTAAGTGACACAGAATTTATTTACTCAGGCAGGAAGGGTGGGGTACAAAGACAGGGAGAAGGGCTCATGATGAATAAGAAAGCTGCTAAGTCTTGTTTAGGTTGGGAAGGTATTAACAATAGAATAACAATCGTTCATTTTATGACTAAAAAGTTCGGGGTATCAGTTATAGTGGTATATGCCCCTGTAGAACCGACTGACGGAGATACTAATGTCTCAGATGAATTTTACTTACAGTTACAGGAGCAAATAGACAGGGTCCCAGGTAGAAATAAGGTGTTTTTATAAGGATATTTTAACACCCAGGTAGGTAGAAATAGAGATATATGCGATCCTAGCCTAGGTAAATTAGTTGTATGAAAAGAAAGCAGTAATGGCTACAGACTGCTGCAATTTTGTAGGTATAACAATCTGGTTATAACTAATGCAGTATTTGGTCATAAAATGTCCCATAAGTTAACGTGGTATTCACGTGATGGTAAGTTAGCATGCCTTATTGATTATGTTATTGTAAACCAAAGACTGGTAGGATCAATACAAGATACTAGGGTGTATAGGAGTGTTGCTGTTGATGTTAAAAGTAAAGATCCCCCTCTAGTAGTGTCTAGGGTTAATCTAACGCTGAAATTTCGGAAAATAGCAACCTCCCGAGAGTATATGATGCTGGTAGACTCCAGGATGGGAATTTGAGAGACAATTTCCAGGAACAGTTGAATACTAATCTGGAGAATTTAAAATTTGACAATGTAGAAGATGGATGGTATAATTTTAGGAAAAAAATTTCTGAAGTTGCTGATGATGTCTTAGCGAAAAAAGTTAGGAACGCAGCTAGGAATATTAGTGAAAAAGCTGTATGTTTAATAGAGAGGAAAAGGGGCTTGTACAAGAATTATCTGGGTGAAAGTCCATATGAAAACAAGAGGAATGTAAAGAAAGTTGAGAAATCAATAAAATATGAACTATGAAAGTGCGAAGTGGAGGCTATGGAATAAACGATCGAGGATCTGGGAGATGCAGCTAGGGGGCATAATAGTAAAATATTTGTCCTTGCGTGCTAATATATTGAGAGGGAGTAGTCAATCCGAACTTACCTCAGTTATCAAACAGTTCGTGGTAACGAACTGTATAATAATAATTTATTTATAACCCACTGCACAAACAATGTGATAAAAAGTGGAGTAAAGATAAAAAAGAAGAAAAATAAACACACACAGCACTTAAAGTAAAATAAACAAATAAAAAGAACATTCAGCGAAACAAACGAATAATATTAATATTTTTCTTACCACTTACAAAAGGGAAAAAAGTGAAGTACCGGGAAAGAAAACAAAAAACTAAAAATAAGCAAAAAATACACAAAAAAGAAACAACAGATTAGCTAAACAGGCAGATAAGACGATGGTTAGAACCAAGACGGATTGCCGCATCGTCAATTAATTTGGAACTTAATTTTTCCACTGAAAGAAGAATATCTGTTTCCTGATACTGACTAATTAACCTCCGGTTCCGGAATGATCGCGGTAAATAAAGTAAAACTTGCAATAGCGATAGTAATCCGTCTTGGCCCTTTTTACGTCACCTTTGTTCAGAAGCATATATGCACCAGAGCAAGATAACACGAATGGTCGCAAAAACTCGAGTACAGCTTTGTTAGTGGTTGTCGCCGGATATGTCCACGATTTCCAACAATTTTAGAATATCCCAGTTTAAGCTTATTCTTAACATCACGAATTGTCTGAAACCGAAAAGAACTTAGTGAATTTCAGACAGAGATCCCAAGCCATCGAGAAGAGGTGACTTAAGGTATAGAAAAAGAGCTGCAATCCAAAGGATGAGACGAACTAATCCCATTAAAAATAAGATATTCACATTTAATAAAATTAAAGAATCACCCAATACTTGCAAATGCAGCGGCGACGGATCGGACAGAACGCTCTAAACCAAACTCAGTTCGGCTAATAAGAAGCAAGTCGTCAGCATAAGCTAAGTATGATACGTCTGTGAATCCCGTAAGGCAAGAAATACGTATACCAGACAAAACACATTCAATAGAAGCAATAAAGATATGGAGAGAGAGAACTCCCCCCTGCCTAACTCCAAACTTAACTGGTATATGTCCGAAAAAATCCCCACTTCCTGACTTTAATCTTAGATAGGAATTTGAATACCAAAATTTTAGAACAAGAATCACAGACGCATTCACACCGAGCTGACTAAGAGCAAAGAAAGCTTGGGCATGGCAAATACTATCGAGTGCTTTAGATATATCAAGGGTACAAAAATGAAGACTATAGTGGCTTCCTTAATAAGCTGCGCTAAAACGCGGTAAGCATGTTGACAACTCAAACCTAACCTGAATCCAAACTGGTTAGCCTCATAATTTGGCAATTCATCAATTTGTGGAAGCAATACATACTCAAATAATTTACTTAGTGTACAGGCGACAGTAATCGGCCTATATGAATTACATGAATGTAGATCTTTTCCCTTTTTTTAGTATATAAGTAACGCTTCCACATAAGAATGAATCAAGGACAATAAACCTAGAAAGGCACATTTGAAATAATAACTGGAGATGCGATACAAATTCAGCGGAACGCGGATCAAGATGAGCCGCACAGATACTATCAAGGTCACAAGCCTTTGACTTCAACCGTCGAAGAGATTTATCAATATTAGATTTTTAAACAGAAATATTATGTCTTTGGCTCACCCTATTAGGAAGAAACTTTGCCAGTAAAGCAGAAAACGGCTATGAACAGCATGATTAATCCCAGAAAAGATGCGTGTACAGTGATTAATCCACAACAGTCTTGGAATAATATCACTGGAGAAAGAATCTTCGATTTTTGACAAATTCAGCACACTTTTCCACTGTTTACCATTAGACGGGGATTCAGCACCCGAAAACCAAACTGCACGAAGATGACGCTTATAAGCCGATTTTGTTTTCTGCTTGATGCTAAAAACTTGTCCTCTAGAAGGTCTACTGCAAGCAATCCACAACTTTAACAAAAACTTGGCCTGGTTCTTAACTTTCTTAAGTTCCGGATCACGCTTCCAAAAAGTCTTGCAGGTGTTAAGTCGCATGCGAATAAACGGAACAGCTTTTGCTTCAGCTTGTTTAATTGAAGAGATGATATTTCTATAGTAAGTATCTAGCTGACCACGGACATCACTGACAAAATAACCGGCCCCAAGAAGATGACAAGGCACAAAGATATTGGATAGCAGCAAAGCAAGAGTCGAAAGATAGAGTGACCAATTTGCATTAACCCAATCACATCTGCAAGTCCATTTTTGACGCTTAGGAGGAGCCCTGAAACTGATTGTAGAGTTAATAGATAGATCAAAAATAAGAGGAAGGTGACCATAGACTCTCTACTCATTGTCTACATGAGCATCAGAGGAATGAAGAAGAGGCAAACACACACAATGGTCTAAATCAGAAACTTCACCACTATTATGGATATATGAGAAGCTGCAATCTTTATTTATAATCTATGCGCAGCTGGTAGAGCATTTAGCAGGGTCTCAGAACGACTGGATGGTAAGTGAATGTTGCAATTCAGATCACCGGCAGGTAACCACGAGTAGTAAAGAGATTCGATGCCACTAATTAGACCTTGTAGCTTATCACAAGACTTGGCAAAGCTCGAGAACGACTGTACCGACTTGTTATCATGCGGCAGGTAAGAATTTATTAGGACCGTGTCACCAAGTCTTACAACTAGAAGTGCTCAGATGAGTGGTAGGACACCGGGGATAAATCTGCAAGAGTCTGTCTGATATAACACACAAGACCACCAGAAGGTCTACCCTGAGTCTATCTAGCGTTGGTACTAAACACAATGTGATCATGATTCCTTCGCAAAAAGTTCACGCTACAGGCCGTAAGCAATTGTTCCTGCAGGAAAAGGACATCAAGACGGCTCAGCTTTTTTTCCAGGCTTGGCACTTTATCTTTAGTCCCGTTAACGTTAAACGAACACACAGAGATTTTGCGACAGTTCATTTATGAGGTCGGCCAGTAACGTTCTTAACAAGAGCTTGGAGACGGGGATAGCGAAAACTAAATGCCCCATGATCACCTTCACAGTTTGCACATTTTATGGGATTCGTAAAAGGAGCGTCCTTGCAGTACTCATGAGGACCGGAGCATCTGGAATATTTATGGGAGGTACTGGGACAGTTAGTAATTAGATGCTCAGGAGACTGGCATTTTCTACAGCATCTTGGGATTTTCTCAAAAGAAAATCCCAAGAAAATCCCAAGAAATCCCAATAAAAGAAACTTACATTAAAATTCAATCATTAAAATTGTTTAAGAAAATGTTTTAAAACAGCCCTAATATCATTACTTCAAGGAAGTTCAACCAGGACTCAACCAGGAGTCCTGGTTGAACTTCCTTGAAGCAATGATATTAGGGCTTTTTTAAAACATTTTTTTAAACAGTTTTAATGATTGAATTTTAATGTAAGCTTCTTTTATATTGTTTTTATTCTCTTCGTCTGTTTTGCTGAGGACGGCCCTTGGATATAGGGTCGAAATATTCATTTAAAGTTGCGTTCAACTATCTTGTATAAAAATTTCCCTATTGCTCTACTTATTTGTTTACAAATCACATCCAATCAAAATTTTCAGATAGCCATTTTGTTCAGCGTAGGCTAGTTGATTTCCAGAAAGAAAATATGTTTTTGAGGAGGACACTCCCCCGCAACCCTCAGGGCAAAGGTTTTCAGTTATGCCCTGGGGGCATATAAGGTTTTTATAACAGGCGTTGTCGTAGAAACTTCAAAACAGGCTCATTCGATTCGAAAATCAAAGGGCTAATGCCCTTTTTAAAAGTCGAAAGTGACTGGAGGGCAACTAGCCTCCCCCCCCCACACCCATCATTCCCCCAAACACATCCAATCAAAATTTTGAGTTAGCCATTTTGTTCAGCGTAGTTGTTTTCCAAATAAAAAATATGTTTTTGAGGATGACACTCCCCCCAACCCTCAGGTCATGGGTTTTAAGTTATGCACTGAGTGCTTATAAGTTTTTTATAGAAGTTGTTGTCGTAGAAACTTCATAACAGGCTCATTCGATTGGGAATTCAAAAGGCTAGTGCCCTTTTTAATAGTTGAAAGTGATTGGAGGACAACTAGCCCTCATGCCCATCATTCCCCAAAACATATCCAATTTTGAGATAGCCATTTTGTTCAGCGTAGTTGATTTCCAGATAGAAAATATGTTTTTGAGGAGGACATTCCCCATCAAACCTCAGGGCAAGGGTTTTAAGTTATATCCTGGGGTATATAAAGTTTTTATAGAAGGCGTTGTCATAGAAACTTCAAAAGGGGCTCATATGATTTGAAATTCAAAGGGTTAGTGCCCTTTTTAATAGTCGAATGTGATTGGAGGGCAACTAGCCCTCCTTTCACCCAAATACATCTAATCAAAATTTTGAGATAGCCATTTTGTTTAGCGTAGGCTAGTTGATTTCCTGATAGAAAATATGTTTTTGAGAAGGACACTCCCCCCAAAAACCCTTAGGGCAAGTAAGGGTTTTAAGTTATGCCCTGGGGGCATATAAGGTTTTTATAAAAAGCGTTGTCGTAGAAACTTTAAAAAAGGCTCATTCGTATGGAAATTCAAAGGGCTAGTGCCCTTTTTAATAGTCAAAAGTGATTGGAGGGCAACTAGCCCCCCCCACGCCCATCATTCCCCCAAAAACATCCAATCAAAAATTTGAGATAGCCATTTTGTTAAGCGTAGTTGATTTCTAGATAGAAAATATGTTTTTGAGGAGGATACTCCCCCACAGCCCTCAGGGCAAGGATCTTAAGTTATGCCCTGGGGGCATATAAGGTTTTATAGAAGGCGTTGTCGTAGAAACTTCAGAAAAGAGCTCATTCAATTTGGAATTCAAAGGGCTAAGTGCCCTTTTTAATAGTCGAAAGTGATTAGTAATATTTTTTGTTGTTGTTGTTGTTTAGACCAGGGCACTTCGTATCGAAGGAGTTGTCGTGGGAACTTCGAAAGGAGCTCATTCAATTGAAAATAAATAGGGCTGATGCCCTTTTTAATAGTCCAAAGTGATTGGAGGACAACTAATCCCCCTCCCACACCCACCCTCCCATTTGCCCATTATGTTTAAAAACTAAATGTTGCCTTAAGATTAAATAAAAACACATTGTGATATTGCTAATTCCCAATAAGGCATCTCACCAGTATCCCAAGAACGGTTGAGGGTATTATGTTCAAACTTTTTCCCCTGAAAAGACTGTGTCAATACAAAACAAATAGAAATGAATTTAAAAAAAAAACTTTCCACAAAATAAGTTTTTCAAAGAAAAGTAAAGAACTCCATTAAACAAAAAAGGAGCAAAAATAAAATCAAATAATCTACCAAGCTCGAAACTACCACAAATCAGCATCGATACATAAATGAAACCCAAAACGAACAGAAATTACAATAAATAACCGAGTCAAACTCAAAACGAGCAGAAATTAATATAAGTTGGCGCAAAACCCCTATGCCTTCTCAAGGCCAGAACAAAATTTGCACTTTACTGACAAAATACAAATGAATGTGCATTGTCAGTTTAATATACATATACTGATATTTAGTAATCAAAATGTTAAAATTATTTGATTTATTAAAGTTACAAAAGTAAAAACATTTGTATTTTTTCAGTAAAGGGCAAATTTTGTTTTGGCCTTGGGAAGGCATAGGGATTTTGCACCCAACTTATGTTAATTGACTCGGTTTGACTCGCTTATTTATTGTAATTTCTGTTCGTTTTGGGTTTCATTTATTTATCGATCCTGATTTTTGGTAGTTTTGAGCTTGGTAGATTATTTGATTTTATTTTTGCTAATTTTTTGTTTAATGGAGTTCTTTACTTTTCTTTGAAAAACTTATTTTGTGGAAAAAGTTTTTTTAATTAATTATAATAAAGAACGAATATAAAGTTATTATAATCACATTGATAAAGTAACTGTTTACAACTTGTTGAAAATATACAAAGGGATTAATTTTTATTGTATATCTATATATGACATAATAAATGAATGGAATATTTATGCACGTTTATTTTTCGACAAACATAATCATATATGACGTAGTGGGTGACTTGCCGTAAAAAATGAGAAAAAAAAATATTTTTATAGTAAACAACGAACTCTAGCCTGTAGTAACTGAAATCCATGTTGCAGCGGTAGTGAGCACCCTAGTAAGAGACGTTTACGTCCTATACTAAGAAATATAATAACCCTTAACTCCTAAAAATAATATCAAATCGAAAAACAAAGTACACTATTGGAATACATAAAGGATCGAAATAGTTCATTGTCTTTAATTTATCTTTGGATTTATTTAAAATGAAACGGTTTTGTATGTATTCTTTATCAGCCCTCCTGAAAAAGTTATAGAAAAGACCGACCTCTAGCCCATTTTAACTGAAATGTTTTATCGGAATCATGACTGCAGAGATGGCTGAAAACTAGTAAAGAACAAACTCTGTTAAATGTTGTAAATGTTGTAACTCTGTTAAAGTAACCTTTTCAATGTGTTTATATTCACTTTATATACAAAACTGACAGAAATACAAAAAATGTGATGAACTTAAGCTGGTTGTTCTCTAATATAGATGTTCTTTGTTTAATGTGAAATTACAAACAGGAAAAAGCCTACGGCTTTTTATTAATTGGAATAGTAAGAAACGACCTGGCTACAACCTAAGATTATGACGTCATTGATCAATCTTTAACATGACATATGCAGTTTTTTGTAAGAAAATTGATTC
The DNA here is from genome assembly GCF_049724085.1 of Artemia sp. Qi Xiang Cuo. Taxonomy (NCBI): domain Eukaryota; kingdom Metazoa; phylum Arthropoda; class Branchiopoda; order Anostraca; family Artemiidae; genus Artemia; species Artemia sp. Qi Xiang Cuo. The sequence goes on along the minus strand of NC_142803.1, from coordinate 32,533,978 downwards.
TATTTTAAAATAATTTGTTTTAATTACAAAAAGTTTTTAGCCACATCAATTTCCTTTAACCAAATAGGAATGACGTGTCTCCTAAGTACTTTATTTAGCCTTATTATCGTCATCACCATTGCAGTAGCTGCTGCAACCTAGTAAAGAACAAAGTCTAGCCCGTAGTAGCAGACAATTTAAAAACACGTCTAAAAAACCCATTAAATTATAAAGAATCACCATTACAAGCGACTCCAGTTTTTGAAGGGCAACTGCTATTTCCGTTAATTTGAATGGTAAAAGTTTATTTTTTTTTATTTTATAGGAACATGGAAAAACAGCCTAAAACTCCTCAAAAATGCCGTCGGATCAAAATAGACAATAAGACGAACTATGGTTGAAAACCCATTTAGGGGAATTTAGGTTCCTTGTTTTCGAAAACAGGGAAAACAACTTATCATGGATGCAGCGGTAGCTTCAACCTAGTACAGGACGAACATAGCCCATAGTATTCACATGGAAAAAGGTCAACTGTACCGGCCAGATTTAAAAACTTTGAAAACTGGTGACAAAACAATGCTCACAATGAGCTGTTCTGATAAGTTGGCTGGCTGCAACGTACTGGGCGTTCAAGGAGCACTTCTATCAAACATATTAGAACCAATTTAGTTCAATGCTGTTATTATTGGCTCAGGGTAAAACTTGTCTATTTAGAAATTGCAATTTATGGTCGATACTCTTCTTCCTTAATAATTAAAAAGAAGCACAGTTTTTTTCCTTGCGACACGTGGGATTGAACCTACCAACTTTCGATTATGATTTAGAGCAGCTTTATCCACTTATCATCGCAAGGTGGATACAGACAATAATACTTCTATAACTTTATTAATTTACTTTAATAAGTAAATTTTAATCGCTAATGTACATAGTTTAACCAGGATGAAAGTGAAAATTTACATAAGGGATCGATACAGTTCATTTATAAATGGTGCATATGCTAGTGTCATCGGATATAGCTGAAACCTAGTAAAAAACCAAACACTGCACATAGTAAATAGAATCGATATTTTACGAAAAACTGCATATTTGTACAAAACTGTAATAGTAAATGGTATAAACATCATCTTGCATCTGAAGATCAAAATAGTATTTTTAACATAATAAAACGTATTTATATACAGTTACATAAAATATAGTAATTAATTTAGAGTTTTAACAAAAAATCTGATTGGTGAACTGCAACTATATAGTTGAAAGATAATAACTGTATCGCTAAAGTTATTATGTAAATTGCAAAAATATTTATGGTGTCTCAGGAGTAACTTTGATTTTGTAATTAAAACTAAAAAAATGCCTGAAATTTTTAAAAATAGTTTTGATTTTTGATAGGTTTTTGATACTTGATCCTAAAAGATGTCAAATTAACACTTCAATTTCAAATTTCATCCTAATGACGATTAACAAATCAAAAGAGGAAAATACCTACTCAAAAGATTCTGGCGTAGTTACCTCAAGTGGAATCAAACCTACATGTATTAACTCAGTACCAACACTTTCTGCTGAGGAGATTTCAGAGGAGGTTGATGCCTTAATTTCAGATGAAGCCCTGAGCTGCACCAAGGCCTATTATAATGAGGGCCAAGTTGCCCTTTTTGCTCCAGTTATTGTTGAAATAAAGAGTCTTCTAGGTCTTCCGACTCATCCTAAATCTAAGCCTCATGAACCTGCTTCTGGTGGAAGGTTCTTTTCCAATGATATGTATAAAAGACACCCAAACGACAACAAAATGAAAGAACAAGCAAAAAATAATGAGCCTACAGTAGATATGGTGAAAACTAGACTCGAGCAGCAGAGGGAAGAATCTGCAAAAGAGCGGAATAGCACTAAAAGAGAAGATACTAAGCCCGTATCAGACAAAAAAGAAACTGAACCAAAACAAATAGAAACAATTGAACATACAAAAGAGCAAAATGACAAAAACTTAAAAGAAGAAGCCGAAAATTATGCAGTCAAAGTAGATCCAGTTTTAACAGAGACACCTAGTTCATGCAGCTACTTTTTATATTTTGTGCTATTTCTGATTCTACTATTGATACTTCTGGCTAAATTGATACTTCCGGTACGTTTTTTACTGACTTGCATATGGATGGATATGGAAGATTACATATGGAATACGGATGAAGTAATTACAGTAACATAGTTTGCGAAGCATCAGATGGTGTCTTGTGGTTCAGAGCTCGAAATGCAGCTAGAAACATTAGCAGAAAAGCTTTAAGCTTGGTAGAAGAGAGGAGGGGTACAAGAAGTATTTTAATGATAAACCGTATGAGAATTTAACTGTTAAGGCGACGTGAACTAGCACTCGTATCTCGGTACATGTCATTATTGGAAGTGATGTCATCAAATAATCTTACTATAACGCCTTTTATTGTTTTATCAAACAGTTCGTGGTAACGACCTGTATAGCAAAAGCGACTCGTCTCAATAGTAACCGAAACTCTAAAAAACTAAATTTTAATATCAATAGAGGTTTCAAGCTCCTATCTGCAAAAATGTGAAGTTTTGTATTTTTTTTGCCAGAAGAAAGATCACGGATGCGTGTTTATTTGTTTTCCTTTTTTTTACCAGGAGTGATCGTATCGACCCAGAGGCCCTAGAATTTTGCGAGAGGGCTTATTTGAACAGAAATTAAAAGTTCTAGTGGCTTTCTTAATAAAAAAAAAATTAAAGATAGAATCACTTTTTACAAAAAACCGCATTTTTGGTGTCTTTTCATACTGTAGTCTTTTCAAAGATTAATTAAAAAAACTTTTTCCACAAAATAAGTTTTTCCATTAAACAAAAAATGAAAAAAAAAATTAAATCAAATAATCTACCAAGCGTGAAACTACCACAAATCAGCATCAATAAATAAATGAAACCCAAGACGAACAGAAATTACAATAATTAACCGAGTCAAACTCAAAACGAGCAGAAATTAACATAAGTTGGGCGCAAAACCCCTATGCCTTCCCAAGGCCAGAACATAATTTGCACTTTACTGAAAAAATACAAATGAATGTGCATTGTCAGTTTAATACACATATAATGATATTTAGTAATCAAAATGTTAATATTTTTTGGTTTATTAAAATTATGAAAGTAAAAAGATTTATATTTTTTCAGTAAAGTGCAAATTTGTTCTGTTCTTTTTGAAGTTTCTACGACAACGCGTTATATAAAAACCTTGCCCCCTGGGCATAATTTACAACCCTGGCCCTGAAGGCTGTGGGGGGATGGGGTTGTAATTCTCAAAGACCTAATTTCCAGAGCTTAAAACTACGTTGAATAAAATGGCTATCTCAAAGTTTTGATTAGATGTGTTTGGGGAAAAGGTGGGCGTTAGAGGCGGGTTAGTTGCCCTCTAATCACTTTTCGACTATTTAAAAGGACACTAGCCCTTTGAATTTCCAATCGAATGAGCCTTTTTTAAAGTTTCTATGCCAAAGCCTTCTATAAAAAAGCATACATACTCCCTAGGCATAGATTACAACTCTTGCCCTAAGGGGGACAGTACTTAAAAATAAAATTCCTATCCGGAAATCTTCTAAGCCGAAAAAATGTCAATATTAAAGTTTTTATTGGATGTGCTTTGGGAACTGGTAGCTATAAAAGGGGTGTTAGTTACCTTTCATTCACTTTCGACTATTAAAAAGGGCACAAGCCACTCCAATTTCCAATTGAATGATCCCTTTTCGAAGTTTCTTTGACAACTACATTGATATGAACGTCTCTTTTCGAAAGGAAAAACTTAATAAATAATACAGTGGGTCAACTTTGCCCTTACATACCTCAATGGCGTTACTTAAACTCCATTCACTAAAGGCTGTGGGAGAGTGCCCTCCTAATTTCTTGGTTCCTGTTTCTTGTCTTATTCTCGATAGTCACCGTTCTTTACTTAGGCAGCTCGATCGCGCTGCCTATGATTTATACAACAACTGTCTATACAAACCGTATATGCCCCCAGGACATAACTTACAACCCTTGCACTGAGAGCTCTGAAGGGATTATCATCCTAAAAGAACTAATTTCCAGAACATTAAACTATGTTGAACAAAATGGATATCTCAAAATTTTGATTGAATGTGTTTTGGAAAATGATGGGCATGAGAGGGGCGTTAGTTGATATCCAATCACTTTCAAATATTAAAAAAGACACTAGCCCTTTCAATTTCCAATTGAATGAGCTCTTTTAAAGTATATACGACAACGCTTTCAATAAAAACTTTATATGCCACAGGGAATAACTTACAACCCTTGCTCTGAGGGCTCTGAGGGGATTATCATCCTAAAAGACCTAATTTCCAGAACCTTCAACTACGTTGAACAAAATGGATATCTCATAATTTTAATTCGATGTGTTTGTGAAAATGATGGGCGTGAGAGGGCGTTAGTCGCTATCCAATCACTTTCAACTATTAAATAAGGCACTGGCCCTTTCAATTTCCAATTGAGTCAGCCCTTTTGAAGTTTCTACGACAACGCTTTCAATAAAAACTATATATGCCCCTAGGGCATAACTTACAACCCTTGCCCTGAGGGCTGTGGGGGGAGGGGTTATCATCCTTAAAGACCTAATTTCCAAAACTTTCAACTACATTGAATAAAATGGCTATCTAAAAATTTTGATTGGATGTGTTTGGGGAAAACGTAGGCGTGAGAGGGGGGTTAGTTGCCCTCAAATCACTTTCGACTATTAAAAATGGTACTAGCCCTTTGAACTTCCAATCGAATGAGCCTGTTTTGGAGTTTCTACGATAACGCCTTCTATAAAAACCTTATATGCCCCCGGGGCATAACTTAAAATTCTTGCCTCAGGGTCTTTGGGGGAGTGTCTTCCTAAAAAATGTATTTTCTATCTGCAAATCAATTACGTTGAACAAAATGGCTATATCAAAATTTGGATTGGATGTGTTTGGGGGAATGATGGGTGTGGGGGGTGGGGGGCTAGTTGCCCTCCAATCACTCGACTATTAAAAAGTGTACTAGCGCTTTGAATTTCCAATCGAATGAGCCTCTTTTGAAGTTTCTACGACAACACCTTCTATAAAAACCTTATATGCCCCCAGGGCATAACTTAAAACTCTTTCCCTGAGGGTTGTGGGGGAGTGTCCTCCTCAAAAACATATTTTCTATCTGGAAATCAACTACGCTGAACAAAATGGCTATCTCAAAATTTTGATTTGATGTATTTGGGGGAATGATGGGCGGGGGGGGACAATGACTTTCGACTATTAAAAAGGGTACTAGCCCTTTGAATTTTCAATCGAATGAGCCTGTTTTGAAGTTTCTACGACAACACCTTCTATAAAAACATTATATGCCCCCAGGATATAACTTAAAACCCTTGCCCTAAGGTTTGTGGGGGAGTGTCCTCCTCAAAAACATATTTTCTATCTGGAAATTAGCTACGCTGAACAAAATGGCTATCTCTAAATTTTGATTGGATCTGTTTGGGGGAATGATGGGCGTCGGGAGGGGGGCTAGTTGCCCTCCAATCACTTTCGACTATTAAAAAGGGCACGAGCCACTCCAATTTCCAATTGAATGAGCCCTTTTCGAAGTTTCTACGACAACTCCTTCGATACGAAGTGCTCGGGTATGGAGAACCAAAAAACAACACATTGTGCCCAGATCGTTCTTTACTTAGGCAGCGCTATTTTTAAACAATCACAACCATTTATGAAGTAATAAGTGACGTGACGTAATATCTAACCCCGATTGTGTACTTATAACCATATATGACGTAAAATTATTTTATTTTAGTTTTGATACATAAAGAATTGATACGGTACATTATTAGTCAAGATCAAATAGTTCGTGGTAACGAACTGTATAGTAAGTGCGACTCGTCTCAATAGTAACCGAAACTCTAAAAAATGGAATTTTAATATCAATAGATATATCAAAAGAATTGTATTTTTATGCTAATTTTAAATATATAAGTTTCAACAAGTTTACTTGTATCAATCAAAATTTACGAGCCTGAGAAAATTTGTCTTATTTTCAAAAAAGAAGGGTAAAACACCCCCTAAGAGTCATGAAATCCTAATGAAAATCACACCATAAGATTCAGCATAGCAGAGAACATTACTGTAGAGGTTTCAAGCTCCTATCTGCAAAAATGTGGAATTTTGTGTTTTTTGCCAAGCAAGGAAAATACATTGGCTTGAAAATCAAGAACAGTGGCAACTACTACAGCATTCTGCCTAAACGGTGTCTTTTTTTTCTTTTTAATTCTTTCCCACAGATAGCTCGGCACTGGAACATCATAGAGTGTTGTTCAATGGCTCATTTTAAAGAAAATTTATGAGGTTAAAAAACTTTTGTAATTAAAACAAATTATTTTTAAAATATAATCAAATTTTCTACGAAAAACTGCATATTTCATATTAAAGATTGATCAATGACGTCATAATCGTAGGTTGTAGCCAGGTCGTCTCTTACTGTTCCAATTAAGAAAAAGCCATGGGCTTTTTCCTGTTTGTAATTTCACGTCAAACAAAGAACAGATCAGACCGATAACAGATCAGATGAGACCGAGAACAGATCAGATCATCTGGGTTGCAGCGGTAGCTAGCAACGTAGTAACAGACGATCATGTCCAATGTTAAGAAATTACATAAAGGTATTCTGTATTGTATGTAATTCTATTTTATGTGGCAATTGTAACTCGTGGAAATCTCAAAATACCTCCACCTGTAAAGCACGAGCGGATCATCAGGCAGTATCACCGCTCAGACTGGGATGGTCTGCGAAACGTCTTATCGGCAAAGGCGAGGAGTAAATTTTTAAAAGAAGTCCCATATAAAGCAGCGGTACTTTACGAAAAAGCGATTGCAAAGGTTATTGAGCAATTCGTCCCATCAAAAACAGTAAGTCTCATCTCGAGATAATCCATGGTTCAATGCTGGTTGTAGAATAAGGCAATAAGGGCCAGAAAGAAGGCTCACAAGAAATGACGTCCAACTGAATCCGACGAGGACCGGGCTGCTTTTATTAGCACTCGAAACGAGTCTGTTAAAGTTGTACGTCAAGCTAAAGCCCATTACAAGCACAATTTTGTAGACAAACTGAAAAGTGCCCCTGCAAAGTTGGTGTAGGGTCGGCAAAGAAGCCCTACCGTCATCTAAATCAACATCAATTCCCTCGCTTCATGTTGAAGGAACGATTATCCAGTCAGGCCAGCAAAAGGCAGATGCTCTTGCACAAGCCCTTTCAAAGGTCTCCCAACTTGAAGAGGACGGAGTCTCCCCTGCGCCCTTTCCGCAACGAACAGATGCAAAAAATCACCAGCGTTAACATAACTATTAGGAAGGTGCTCAGAACGCTAAGCCAGCTGGATATGACCAAAGCTTCAGGATCTGGCAAGATTCCCAATCTCATCCTTAAAAAATGTGCCCCTAAACTTGCTGGTCCACTCGCCTCTCTCTATAGAAAATGCTTTGCAGCGGGATTATTCCCGAAAGCCTGGAAAACTGCTCTTGTGGTCCCTGTTCCAAAGGCAGGGTCTGACCTTACTAATGTAGGATCATATTGTCCAATAAGTCTCCTGTCCTGCGCAGGTAAAGTTTATGAAAACGTCATTAATAAGACCCTTTACCAATACCTTGAGTCACATCTGTTCTATATACATATATAAGAACATATATATATATATATATATATATATATATATATATATATATATATATATATATATATATATATATATATATATATATATATATATATATATATATATATATATATATTATATATATATATATATATATATATATATATATATATATATATATATAACATTTATATAATAGATGTATATTTGATGTATCTATTGATATTAAAATTCCGTTTTTAGAGTTTATGTTACTATTGAGACGAGTCGCTCTTACTATATTATTTTTTTCCCAGAGTCTCAAGTAAGGTATGATGTGCTCCCTCATATTTTATGCAGCGAGAGTTTGCTTCAATTTACTAACAAATTTTGGGAGCCCAACATTAATCTAGCAACAAAAGCTCACTTCTGCAGGGACATTTAGAAAACCAATAAAGTATATTGTAATGTTGTTGCAATCTTCTTATTTTTAATTGTAAAAAAGGGAAAAACACCCCTAAAAGTCATAGAATCTTAATGAAAATCACGCCATCAGTTTCAGCATATCAGAGAACCTTAGTGTAGAGGTTTCAAGTTCCTGTCTGCAAAAATGTGGAATTTGGTATTTTTTGCCAGAAGAAAGATCACGGATGCGTGTTTATTTGCCTTTTTTTTCCTTTTTCCCAGGGGTGATCGTATCGACCCAGGGGTCCTAGACAATATTTTATTTATTTTATTTTTAGTTCAGAATTATAGATAGGAACGGAGCCTCAATCATTGATAAGGAAAGAATTAAAGAGAGGTGGTGGACAGAACATTTTGAGCATGTGCTAAACCGATTTGGAGTTGCAGTAAAAGATATAGAGCAAAATGGAAAAGTTTGTGATACCTTGAACGTGAAGGAAGAATTAGCGACAGTACTCAAAGAATAAAAAAAATAATAAGGCCCAAGTTTCTGATAGTGTGGTAAATGAGTTTCTTAAATATGGTGGCTCTGAGGTTAGAAATAAGTTACTGAAGATTAGGAATAAGATTTTTGAAAAAGGGGAAGTACCTAGCAATTTTAGGAAAACTCTCGTTAAACTACTGTATAAGAACGGTGATAAGAGTGAGTGTGGTAATTATCGAGGCATTAGCCTGGTCTCTGTAGGTAGCAAATTGCTTCGTAATATGATAGTTTTCAAACTGAGAGATGCTGTAGACAAAGTTATAAGGGACGAACAGTGCGGTTTTAGAAAGGGTAGAGGATGTGTCGACCAGATTTTCACTCATAGGTTAATAATTGAGAAGTGCCTGAGTTGTCAAACACCTTTTGTCCTCAGCTGTATAGATTATGAGCAAGCGTTTAATTCTGTTGATAGAATAGCTTTAGCGAAGGACTAATCCTTGTATGGTATACCAGACAAATACACTAAAGTGATTAGTGCTATGTACGAGCATAATACAGTTGCGGTTAAGGTAGGAAATGAGGTTAACAGCTGGTTTCGTATTAAATCGGGAGTTAAGCAGGGTTGTGTTCTATCCTTCTTTATATAAATCATTTTGATGGACATTATCTTAAGGAGCACAGGAAAGGCAATGGGAGAACACGGAATCAAATAGGGAGAAAAAACTTTCCTGGACTTGAATTATGCTGATTATTTAAGCATCCTAGATGAAAGTGTGAGCAAAATGAATGAACTTTTAGAGGTTTTGCGAATTAAGGGTGGTAGAATAGGTTTGAAAATTAATGTTAAGCAGAATAAGTCGCTAAGGCTTGAAATAAGTGAAGATGAAAAGGGGATGTTGGGCAATGAAAATATCCATCAGGTAGGCATCTTCACTTACCTTTGCAGTATTATTAATAAAAACGGCAGAACCAGTGAAAAAATTAAAAGTAGAATATCCCAGGCTCAGGGTGTTTTTTCACAGTAAAAAAAAAGTTTGGAAGAAAAGGAAGATAAGTCTGCAAACCAAGATTAGAAAATTGGAAACTACAGTGATGACAGTGGTCAAATATGGTTCTGAATCATGGGCGCTCCGAAAAGCAGATGAGAATTTGCTAGATATTTTCCAGGGAAATTTCCAACGGATTGTTCTGGGTACCCGGCTGACTAACCATATTTAAAACAATAGGCTGTACGAACAGCGTGGCTCAATCCCGCTTTCTATGGCTATAATGAGAAAAAGGTTGAGATGGTTAGGGCACGTTCTGTAGATGAATGATGAAAGATTGTTGAAAATTTTTCTTTTCGTTCAATTGTCAAGGGCCGGATGAAAAGCAAGTTGTTCATGGTTGTGTTGTAAAGACGTAAAAAAGAAAGATGTCAGGAAAATAAGAACTTCTTTGGAGATTTTACAGAGAGGGGCTTCGAATATATTGGGTTGGAGGAGGAGCGTGCGTAGCTGTGTTGGCCTTAGGCAGCTTGGTGCTGCGGTGAGTTGTTAGTAGTTCGGTATGCATTATAAAATAATTCCCCGAAATAAGTTTTCAGACAGCTTAAATAAGTTTAGGCTTATGTTTTTCAAGTTTTCTGGGGGAAGGCCCCCGAAAACTACCCTTTCTCCTGAAGAAAATCCCAAACTCCCTCGCCCCCTTCTCATATAAAATGCTGAAATTATGCTCAAGCTCAGAGCCGCATTCAGACCACAATCGTTACCATGGCTTCCAATGTACTAACGATACTTCGAAAAATCATCATCTTTTTCTTTAAAAAAAAGTTGAAATTTTAAAAAAGCACCCTGCGTCATGGCTATTTTACTTTTTAGATCTCCACTGCATCCACCATCTTCATAATTATTACTACCCAGGTAAGATAAGCTATCCCCTTGATCGATTTTCTCGTTACTTAACATCAGCTCTTGACGCTCATTTATTCCTAGTCTAAACAACTTAGTCTTCTAACATTAATTTTCAAACCTATTCAAGCACCCTTAACTCTTTAAATCCCCAATAAATTTTTATCTAGATAGCAGCATCAGTAACATTGGTAAAACTAATCAACAAACCAAAAGCTGGTTGAAGACATGTATAATTGATTATAATACACTGATTGCCTGAAAGTTGGGATATATTAATACAAGGAAACTGTGTAGACTAAAATAACGGCCTTATACCATGAAATCGTGTTCTTATGTGAGTTTATTACTGATCGAGAAAATGTATGAGAATGCTCTTTTGCCACGCTAAACAGAACATCACTAGTGACGATAGTTGGATTCATACGAAAAAAAACCTTTAAGTTATCACAACTAACTTACCTGCAACCATTGGCTGCCCAAAGTATCCTGGTGAACATGCTTCGCAATAAGGTCCAGTATATTCTGGCTTACAAAAACAATCGATATTGAGCCCATTGCTTGAAACGGAGCAGCTTGATGCAAAACTGAAATAGAACAACTGAAAATATACTCAGTAGTTGAAACATTGAAAATACATAAAGAAAATTCAAGGCCAGAGGGGGTACTGTGTTTGAATCCCCCCCAATTTTTGTCCAACTCGTAAAATGTAACAAAATACCTATAATTCTTTTTTATACATTTTTTTAAGTTTTTTGCCCCCCCCGCCTTCAAACCCAAATCTTGGATACATACTGGATGCAATTTCATAATATATTCAAAGAAATCTAGCAACAAAGCAATCTACGCCGTCAACGTGAGAAGACATAATTTAGCATGTAAAACCTATCTGTCATTACCCAATTTTAAAATAAACAAAATTTTTTGAACATCTTGGACCTAAAAAATTGTACAACCATATTTAGTTTTACTGGGCATATACTTAGGAATTACTTAGAGAGTGGGGTAGGCAATGTTGCTGCATAATAGCATGATCAATCAAGAGGTCAGGCCACCACCCCATTGCCCCCACCCACGTTTGTGTCTGTTGTAAGTATATGTAGAGTACAAAAGAAAAAAAAATACTTCTCCCTTAAATAGGCTGTCATCTTCCCCCAAACGAGTTAAGACTATCGGGCAACCTCTAATGTCCATTAGAAATACAAAAATATAATTACTTAATAGGGAATTTATCTGCTCCAAAAATAATGCTAAAAATAAAATATTCGGTATTTGGAAGAAAAAAAAATCCAAGATCTGCAAATAAGTAAAGAGCGATGTGGGCACAATGTATTATTTATTTATTTTTATTTGTTCGTTTGTTTGTTTTAGACCAGGGCACTTCGTATCGAAGGAGTTGTCGTAGAAACTTCAAAAAGAGCTCATTCGATTAAAAATTGAAAGGGCTTGTGCCCTTTCTTATAGTCGAAAGTATTTGGAGGGCAACCAACCCCCTCCCCCTGGAAAGGTCTGGAAATTATGTCTTTGAGGATGACACCACCCCTCCCCACAGCCCTCAGTGCAAGGGTTGTAACTTATGCCCAAAGGGCATATAAGCTTCTTATGGAAAGGGATGTCGTATAAATTTCGGAGTGGGCTCATTGGCTTGGATATCAAATGTTCTAGTGCATCAAATTCAACATAACTGCGCTTTAATGAAAACAAAATACGTTTAAATGTTTTCACTTTTTTACTTTCATAAATAAAAAATTTCAAAACTTTAAGGAATGAATATCAAACTTTAAATATAAAACTTTAAAGAATAAATATCAGTATATGCCAATAAAACTGACAATCCACGGTCATTTTTTGATCTTTTGTTCTTTCAGCAAAGCGCAAATTATGTTCTGGTCTTGAGAAGGCATGTATGTTATCAAGCCCTACTCATGTTAATTTTTGCTCCTTTTGAGTTTGACTCGGTTATTTTTTGTAATCTCTGTTCGTTTTGAGTTTCATTTACTTATTGATAGTGATTTGTGGTAGTTTTACGTTTGGAAGATTATTTGACTCTACTTCTGCTCAATTTTGGCTTAATGGAGCTCTTTACTTTTCTTTGAAAAACTTGTTTTGTGGAAAAGGTTTTTTAAATTAATTTATTTAATAAAAATAATAGTCTAAATTGATATTGTTCTGGGGATGCTGAACATCACTGAAAATCTATAAAGCTAGCTTTTTAATTTTAAGCTTTTTTCTATTTTGAAAAAAAAAACTAAAAAAAAAAAAAATATGCAAAAATAAACACACACTCCATCAGGAAGCATGCGTAACTAGACATTTTTATCGGGAAAAATATCAGTACTTTCTAGAATTCTTAGCCATGATAAGTTATAGCTAACTAATTTCAAATCGTGTAGCGTTTTTCACCGGATGGGCTACGCACAGTTGTGACAAAGGGAAACAAATGATCAACAGAAAAAGTTCGCTTCAACAGTGTCAAACAAGCCGAATAGGAAATCGACATCGGCAAAAGGAGTCAAGAATCTTTTCTAGTTTGCACTCGGAAGAAAATAAAATGGCAATCATAAAATCAGAAGAGATTTAGATTACTAATAATATACTATTACCAATATATGCAATTTTATCTGCATCTAATTTCTTATGTGGATGCTATGTGGGTTCCTTGGTGTTTCTCATGGTGCTAAAACATATAATGGTATAACCCTTTAAAAGTTTATTCTTTCACTATTATCTGTTCTTTCCCTTTGTAAATCCTTTTTTACAAGAACAAATCGGTCTATGTTGGTAGTAATTTCATTTTTTTCCCCTCTTTTTACTATAGATTTTGTAATTGTTACTTCTCACAAATTACTTTCTATTATAATTAAAGCTTAGCTAAAATTTATATCTGTAATTTGAATTGACTAAACTTATTAGGTTTCTCAGTTTTTACACTAATACTATCTTCTCAATTATCACTTTGAAACCCAGTGATTGGCTATCACATTTTTTACTGATGTAAAAACTTAACAAGGTTCAGCTTGGCAAGACAGACTAGGCTGGAAATTCAGACATAAAAAATGCCTTTGTGTATTGTGCGTACCAAACTGGTGTATACTGCGGGTTTATACACCTCATCCGAATGCATTTCGTCACACAAAAAGAATCAAACATGTATTAATCTTAGGGTAACAAAAAAGATTCGACGGTGGGGTGTGGTTTTTGGGGGGCTTCCAAAAATTCCCCCTCCCATTTTTTGCATAGATGCATGATATGACCCATCAAATTTTTTTTAGTTTTTGTATTGATAATTTTTTTGAAGACATAGTTCGTATGTTAGTTTTCAAAATCTCATTAAAGGTTTTCGGGAGCCCCCCAAGAACCACACCCCACCGTCGAACCTTTTGAGAGAGGAACAAACGGCGATAATTATTTATTGCTATATAATTATTTCACTAATATAATAAAATTTCGCAATAAAAAAAGAAAAAAAAGGCAAGTGTGGGAAACTTCGCGGGACATGATTTAGCTATTATCTTCTAATTGTTTCACAAAGAAAAACATTGACGCTTTAGTTTGTCTCCCGTATTTAATGACCTGATTACCACAGGAATAAAATTACCATTTTCTTTTGCAAAAAGGCCATTCCACCTCAAGTACTGGGAAAAGTCTTGAAAATATCGCGCAATACAATTGAAATTCCAAGGATAAATACTTGGATCGGATTCGGATACTTAAAATGATAGGCTCACTTACAAAACCAACAATTCTAGTCAGAAATGCTGTTTGTAGAGAGCCAGGGGGACATCACGACTAAGGTTCAAATATTAAACTAACTCTCAATAATGGATAAAACAGGCTGCTTGTGTTATCTTCCAATAAGCAAACACCTAAACATTCCCTCATAAGAAAGATCCCAAAATGGCATCTCCAGGAGGCCACCCAGTGGGCGTGGGGGGATGGGGACTAATGGATAAGTGTTGGAACTCGTATTTTACAAATGGGAATCCTAATAATGCAGAATACTTTGTCTCTTTCTGTTTTAGCAGTCCAGTTTAATTTTCATGGGTGAACGTTCTTCCCCTGACTATAGTAAAGAGCAATGTGCCTCCCTTGCATCCTTTCTTTGTTATGTGCCCGACCACTTCATACTGAAGAAGTATTCGTACAAACTTCGGGGGAGGAGGAAGGGCTCTTTAGATTGAAATTGAATTGTTATTGCCTTTTCAAGGGTCGAAAGTGATATTACGTTGATCAGCTCTTCTCGTGTGCCTTTTTGCGACTCACCTCCCCCGGCAACCCTTAGGACCTGAGATCAAAATTTCAAGAGAGCAATGTTTTCAAAATTGACGAACACTCTAATAGATATGGCTTATGGGGTACCATGACTACCCAATCCTTAGGGAAAAGCCAGTCATGGGAGGGAAAGGGAGGGTGTTAATGGGCCTGAGGACCCCATTGAAGAAAAAAAATGATTCCCCAGATATTCGGGCCAACAAGTGAGCTAAAAATGTTCTTTTAGTTAAGGCACAGGCCCCAAAATTCTGAGGCCCAAAAGGGCCCAGCAAACTTTTTTTTTATTAGCTTGAAACTTCAAATAATCTTTGCCTGGCTTAATGGGACGAAAATACCTTTTTTGAAGGATGAGCGTGTTAGGGGGCCGGGAAACAGAATAAAAACTTGTCTATCAAAACCTACAGCTGTCTCTGAGCTAAAGAGAACAAGTCTAAAAAAAAACTTTGGGGACACAGTTCCAATAAAATGGAGCCCAAAAAGGACCAAAAACTTATTTTGCTCCGGCTCGAAACCTTTATTCTTCAGTGTTTGGGTTATGAGGGCCCCGGCGCACAAAAAAAAACACGAAAAAATACTAGCTCCCTCCGAAAAGGGACATTTTTGTTTTTTAGGAAAGGTTTGGCACTTAAACGAGAACCCTCAGACACAGAAAAAATTAGTTTGGAGTTGCGGACCCTCAAAGCTGAGACGAGAATTTTTTTCCCGATTGACTAGAGCCCAAAAAGGACCAATACCATTTTTTGTTGGGACGACCCCGGTGCACAAACAAAAAGAAAAAATAATGGTTCCCTCCGAAAAGAGACACTTTTATTTTCTTGGAAAGGTTTGGCACTTAAACCCCTAAGCCAATATGTCAAGAGAACCCTCAGGCACAGAAAAAAAAAATTAATTCGGAGTTGCGGACCCTCAAAAACTGGGACCAGAATTTTTTTCGACTGACTTGAGACCTACATCTGGCAGTCCTTGGGCCAAGTGAACCCAGATTCGAGGAAAATAAAATACAAATTTCGCCTAAAAAGGGGCACTAAAAGCGTCAAAAATTTTTCCTGAATGAAACTTATAACCTTAAGTTCCTGATCAAGTGGACCAAAATGTACAAGACAAATTTTACTTTGGATACAAGAGCCCCTTTGTTGCCCAAAATTATTGCCCAAAAAAGGCCAATTTTTTTTCTGATTGTCTTGAAACTTTCAAGGATAATTGCCTGGACTAAGGTGAGCACGTATTTATGTTTGGAGGAGGGGGAGTTTTAGAGGGCCCAGTCAAACAGTTCGTGGTAACGAACTGTAAGTAAGGAGCGACCCGGCTCAATGGTAACCGAAACTCTAGAAAACGGGTTTTTGATACCAATAGATATATCAAAAGAATCAGATTTCAATGCTGATTTCAAATATATAACTTTCATCAAGTTTAGTGCTACCCATCAAAAGTTACGCGCCTGAGAAAATTTGGCTGATTTTCGAAAAAAGGGGGAAAGACCCCTAAAAGTTATAGAACCTTAATGAAAATCACACCATCATATTCAGCGTATCAGAGAATCCTACTGTAGAGGTTTCAAGCTCCTATCTACAAAAATGTGGAATTTTCCATTTTTTTGCCAGAAGAAAGATCACGGATGCGGGTTTATTTGTTTGTTTGTTTGTTTTTTTTTTTTTTTTTTACCCAGGTGTTATCGTAACTAACACGTTGTAATAGAAAAAAGTTGAAGGGGGAAATTTAAAGTAAAATAAAATTTAAATTTACAATTTTAAGTTACCGAAAAAAATGGAGGGCCACAAGGCCCCCTCGCACGCTTATTTTTTTCCTAAAGTCACACGATCAAAATTATGAGATAGCCAGTTTGTTCAACATAGTCAAAAATATGATAAAAATGTCTTTTAGAATGACTTGATCCCCCAAAGTCCCCAGGGGGAGGGCTGAAAATTATGACCTTTACTCAATGTTAACTGCTCGCATGGTTTATTGGTAAGAAGACAGACATGTTCCGAGTTGATGTTGGCGGTTCGGTGGGGGCAGGCGAGGTTCGGGGGCTATAGGGAAGGATCTTTCCATGAAGGAAGTTTTCATGGGGGAAGGGAAATTGCCATGAAGGGGGCGCCGGACTTGCCAGCATTATTTATTGGTTATTGGGAAGTATACAACCATTTTCAGGAAGGATTTTTCTGGAGGGGGGGGCTAGAGGCGGGGAGTACTCTGGAGAATCTGGCCGTGGCGGATGTTTGTTTGGGGTAAGGGACATTTCTATGAAGGGGGCGCCGGATTTCCCAGCATTATTTAAGAAACGATCAGAAGTTAAATAAAAAAAACAAGTTTTTTCAACTGAAATGTAAGAAGGAATATTAGAACTTAAAACGAACAGAAATTATAACGTATGTGAGGGGATTCTCCCCCAAGTCAATACCTTGCTCTTTACGCTACAGTTTTTTTTAGTGCTTTCAAAAGAGCTATCTATTCTAATTAAACGGCCTTTGTGATTCAGGGGTTTGTGAATCAAAATTTTTTTTTACTTTTAACGTAAAGAGCGGGGTATTGACTAAGGGGAGAACCCCTTCATATAAGTAATAACATATACGTAATAAAAAAAAACAATAAAAAAACAAGCGATACGGCTCAATAGTAATCGAAACTCTTAAAAACAAAATTTTGATGTCAATAAATGTATCAAAAGAATGTGTTTATAATGCTGATCCTAAATATATAAATTTTATTAAGTTTAGTATTACTCATCAAAGGCTACGAGCCTGAGAAAATTTACTCGATTTTTTAAAGAGGGGGAAACATCCCCTACAAGTGAAAGAATTTTAATGAAAATCACACCGTCAGATTCAGCGTATCAGAAAACCCTATTACATAGGTTTCAAGCTCATATCTGCAAAAATCTGCAACTTTGTATTTTTTGCCAGAAGAAAAATATACGAATATAGAAGTTAGTTACGTAAGTTAATTTGTAAAGACATCCATTTAGCAAAAGAAAAGTAAAATTTTTATGCAAATAAAAGCTGCATTAACTAAAAAACGATCAGAAATTAAATAAAAAAAACAAGTTTTTTAAACTGAAAGTAAGGAGCGACATTAAAACTTAAAACGAACAGAAATTATTCCGTATATGAAAGGGGCTGTCCCTCCTCAACGCCACGCTCTTTACGCTAAAGTTTGACTCTGTCTCACAACTTTATTTTTTAAAACAATAAAAAACTTTAGCGTAAAGAGCGAGGCGTTGAGGAGGGGACAGCCCCTTTCATATACGGAATAATTTCTGTTCGTTTTAAGTTTTAATGTCGCTCTTTACTTTCAGTTTAAAAAACTTGTTTTTTTTATTTAATAATATACCAAAGCCAAGTTGATTCTGATCAGTTTGAAACAGGCATCCACAAGCCCCTGGGCCAAGAGGAACCTAATGTAAAATTAAAATTCTGGGGATGATCCCCCCAAAGATGGGGCTCAGAAAGAGACAAAAACTTGTTGTTGTTTTTTTATAAATACCTCAAAACTCATTTCTTTAACTTATTGGGCCGACAAGACTCTAATGTAGAAGAACAAATATTGGTTCCTCTGAATAAGGGCCAAAAAGGGGCCAGCGAACACTTTTTTTTATGAAGGGATCGAAACTTAAGCGCTTAGGTCCCTGGGAACAGCGTACAAGAACAACAAAAATAATTTTAGTTTGGGGGATCCGTCCCTTTTTCAGAAAATGAGACCCAAATCCTTTTTTTACGAATAGCTTTGAACTTGCAAGGATCCTTGGCTGACTAAGGAGACATCATATTTTTATTGGGATGGGGAAGGATGTTATTGGGCCCCAAAATAGGCCAAAAATCTGTCCACTTTTGATTAGTTTTAAACTTACAGGAGTAAGTCCTTGAACCAAAGGAAATATACTGTAAAAAAATGTTTTGGGCCAAAAAACTTATTTTTCCTGAAAGCTGATTTTAGAATTTGAGCTAATTTTGACTATAATTTGCGCGTATATTATTAGCTATACCACTAGCTATATCCTAGCCATACCCTAGCTATATCAATGCCCATGTTTTAAAAATGAAATAGCGTAGCTTACGTAGCTGGACAGTAGCTATACCACTGCCCATGTTTTGAAAATGAAATAACGTGTCTTCCTTTTCAACCGCTTCACAACCTACCTCTGTATAGCCTTGAGTAAGATATATTATTTAAATAATTAAAATATTCAAAGTATTTTGAATGTTAATAAAATAAAAATTTTATTAGTTAAAACATTTTGTTCTTATTCCCTTATTAAAATATTCTGTCATCTTACATTTATTCTAAGATAAATCATCATTTGGACCAGAAAAGTTGTTAATAAATATTTAGGAGTATTGTTAATGAACATAAGATAGGTATTTCCCGATCGGTTTTAAAATTACACAATGAGAGGCTAACAGAACATTAATGAAGACACACACAAAAAAAGTATGAACCGATTCATGACGCCAAAAACTAGACGCAATATTATTTTGTGCCTCTCCTATAGTCTTCCATATGATATAGTATATGCATAGTGTTAGTTAGATCAATTCCTGATGTTTTAGGAATCCCTGCTTGTTTTAGGAAAAGTTTATTCATTAATAGGAATTCCTGTTTGTTTCAAGTTCAACTTGTTATATGACTTTTGCAAAAAGGAAAATACCAACAGACAATCAAAATACCAAGATTTGCGCAGAAATCAGGACAGTTTTATCCAGCAACCCTGTTTGCGCAAACATTATAAAAGGAGTAACAAATCTAGTTTCTTACTCCTTATCCCTACTTGTTTAGAAACCTCATTCAAAATGCTAATCATTCGCCCTATTATTCTCCCAAACTAACCAAATGCCACTCTACTCCACATAGACACCATATTCTACAACAAACTGAAATATTTTGCCCATTGATTCGTCAAGATCAAATTATTGGTTTTGATATTACTATGATCTTGACCAAAAAAAATGGACATACAATCAATCATAAGTAAAAAAAAATCCCTTGCCTAAGGTGAAGATGATAGTTTGCAAAAGTCTGTTAACATACTAGACGTACGTACCAACGCCCAATTCCAATGCTCATCAATCGGTTAAGGTCAAAAATCGCGGGTGTGGTCTAGTTAATTTACCATTGCATTTTTCTTCGCCATATATAAAGAAATTTTTTAGTAGTCAAGTGTATCAGTTTGAGTTTAGTCTATTGCAGTTCATAAAGAGTAAAAGTTAAAAGAAATAATTACAATGAAGGTGAGCATTGCCGATATTTTTTATATAGCACACATAAAATCTCAATGAACTTAATGGTAAAATGACCTGATCAGATTTAGCTCTCGTTTTTGTCAAGTTCTGTTAAAAAGAAGAAGAACTTTTTTATCGTGTCTTAGGGATGGAGGAGCGGGGCATAAGACTTAAGAAAACTCAAATTTTACTGGATTTCATTTTTTATATGCCCGGAAAAGACAATGTTTTAAAATTTCCGCCCTTTTTAACACCCATTTATCATTCAAAGCTAAAAATTGGCCTGGTTATCCTGTCTGATGAGTATTTCCTTTAAATCTGCCAAATCTTACACCAAATTTGCTGTCGATGATCTATCTTTTATGGAAAGGATTAGAATTAAATTTCAATATATTGTATTACAAAGAGCCATTACAAAGAGGGTTGGTGGCACCCAGGGAAAAATTAATTACTGTGCCCCTCCCCTGACTCAAATATAATAAAAAAAAGGCCGAATCAAAGTGAGCAATAGGATTGAAATAGGCAAATACTTAGCTACAGCGCCCCCTAGGCCACGGCCCTGGTTGCCCCCTCCCCTCTAGGAACGGTTCTGTGTTTGCATAGCTTACTACCTTACTAATCAACTTTACTTCTTTTATTTTTGAGCCAGCGCTTATTTTACATCTTTCATGTGCGACGTCAACTCCGATACATTTTCTTGTACAGACACAGAATCTACTGTTATAAATCACGCAATTTCATTTATGTAAAATAGATTTTAATTGCCGTTTTGGGGCACGAGCATTTTGTGTGCCCTCCTTTAATTTTAAACTTTCTCGTCTGCCATATGTTAACCTTCATCATTCCAGATTTTGTTTTTGTGTGTATGTGTCTGTGTAGAATCAGAAAGCGACTTTTTAGAGGTTCTTGTGTTTTGTCGGGAACCACATATATGCAGTTAAATTCGCAAATCCGCCAAGCTCTTCGCCTGAATATTGCGAAGGATACAGTTAATGTCAGTAGTCAGAAATGAACAAAACTGAAATGGGGGTATATAGATGTAATGAAACCTTGGTTGGAAAGGGAATTTTTGGTAGAGGGGTGTCTTTTTTTTATACTACAAGATTTTGCTTCATACTTTCTTCTAAGAGAGGAGGGTACTCAACCTGCCACCCACCATGTACAGGTATATATTTTAGCATAGAAGCAAACATTTTACACTTTTGGAAGTAATAATAAGAGCATCTTTTCCAGGGATAAGGTCTGACACTTAAGTAAATTAACAAAAAATATAAAATATTCAGATAACATTCCACACACAGCCTTTGTTTTCTTAAAAACATCTTTGAAGGATAGGCTATTCGACAATTTTTAGTAACTAATTAAAAGGAATTCCCAAAAAACTTTATTAATATTAATCTTATTCTCTTTTATTTTGTTTTAACTGCTTGTTTGTTTGAATAAATGCATTTTGAGTTCATTTATTGATAAGAGTTCTGATTTGCTGTGTAAAAAGTAAAAACAAAACATCAAGATCAATGCAACCATCTTGGTTTCCGGTTGAAGTTCCCTTGTATAGGTTATGAGACTTTAATTGAGATGCCTATATTGCCTTGAATTTTAAGCAGATAAACATAAAAAAAGAATATTTCGCACTGAAAACCAATACAACCGTATTTAAAACATTTACTGTCCTTGAACAAGCTCCCCTTGGTACCCCTAGGTCAAAATTTAAGATCTATTTGATCCCCTCGCCCAATATGTCCTAAAAGTTCCAGCTTGGTCCCAAAAGACATTAATTTGACCCCTTAGTTGTGCCTGAGATATTTCAGATACGCCCTATTTACAGACTGGATTATGCGTATAATATTTTTTTATTTATTTCAACATCGCCTTAAAGTTTTAAAATAGTGAAATAAAACAAAATAAAATGAAAACATGAAACAAAATAAAAATAAAAATACCAGCAATCTTTTTAATTAATTTAGTAAAAATCGAAACACAGGCTCATATTTATGCAAATGAAAGTCAGAGTATTTCGGCTTCTCATCCGATAGCCTTTATAAACAAAACAAAAAAGAGAAAACAAACAAACTACATTAGACAGTTAACACATACTCCAAAATAATATAAAAAGATAGAGAAACGTTATATATAAAAAAAAAAAAGAACTCACATCTGTTAAACTAAAGTTGTTGCTTAGTACAAAAAAAAATCCAATATGATGAAATAAATACAATTCTATCAGTTATAACGTTTTCATTTCATTCTATTTCTAAATTACTTAAATTTTTTACTCCCCTCTTTGACCTACTCTGTCAGCTACCAGGCTATTCGCTCTAATTACATTCATTTTCAGGTCGTAATTTTTGCTGCTATCGTTGCTATAGTTGCTGCTCAAGGGCAATACCCAGCATCCAAACAGGAGTACAAATACGAACCAAGGCCGTACAACTTTGCCTGGGCTGTAAAAGATGAACCCTCATACAACGACTATGCACACCAACAAGACACAGACGCATCAGGAAAAACCGTTGGTTCATACAGAGTGGCTCTTCCTGACGGTAGAATTCAAACTGTAACCTACACCGTTGATGAATATTCTGGATATGTTGCTGACGTCCAATACACTGGTGAAGCTAAATACCCAGAATACAAGCCAAACTACCCCGCATATAAACAACAATAAGACTTTAATGCCATCTGTGATCAAAATGATATAGATTCATAAACTATTTTTTTAAGAAGAAATAAAGTTCCTGTTAAATTAAATTGATTATTGTCTTATAAGTCGTCTTTTTTAGGTTTCTAAACGTTCGAGACACCAGTGGAGCTCTTTTAAAAACAATCTATTCCATCCTCTTTTTTTACATTTGAGTGGGGATTGCCTTTATAACTACTACTAAAATTATTGAGACAATTTAGGGAAATGCGATTTAAATAAGAGCGCAGACAGAAGACACACTGGGTCTGTTCTAGCCTGTTCCCTTATTTATTTTACCTTCTTAGAGCACTCTTAATATCATCTGCTTATGGTAGACAACTGTTACTAATTTTCATCAATTTACTAGTTCGCAATTTTTCGTTTGTGTGTGTGTATTTTTTTTCGTGGCTAAAATTAACAACTCCCAACCAGTATGCATGGCCGATTCACTTTTCCCGCAATTCTATATATTATATAGTATTTTTTTAAAGGTGATCAGCAATCATTGCAATCAGATTCTTGTTGTATTGCTATTGATGTTAATTATATATTACAATATCTTCAAAACATGAAAAAACGAGAGGAATTTCTTGACTGTAGAAACTTGCAGCCCAAACCATGGATAAGTTAGATGTGCCACAAACCCATGTCAGAGAATGCCACAGAGAGTAGTTGGGAGAGTAGTGGTGTATCAGAACAATTATAAACAGGTGGATTATGAGCCGCGAGTTCAGTTGCGTAAAATAATGAAAATAATCATGATATTTCAGAACACAGCGTGCCCATGAGGGCCTCTCTTGAGTACACACCTTTAAACAGATAAAAAAAAGAGCCACAAAAGTAAACATTTATTAGTAATGGATATGACGCATTCTTTTATTTGGAGAATCTTTGAAGTAAAAAAAAAACGACAGTGGCGTAAATACATATTACTATGCTCCATTAGTAAACTAGGCTAGAAAAATTTTACTAGACACGACAAATTTTCTTATTTTAGCGGAAAGTAGAAGGAGTTTTTTAGGGGTATCTGGAGCCCCAAAGACTTTACTTTTACAAATAAATGCTTCAATATTTTATCTCAGTACCTTCTAGGTGGGGGTATTCCCTATTGTTGGGTGTGAGGAAAGACCATCTGTTCAAATTTAAGTAAGAATATTACTGACGCAGAGTTTTTCCTGTTCAAATAATTAAACGATTTAAAAACATTACATATCCATTAATGCATCTGTTTACCACTTACTTGTTGGAAATAAGAGGAAGGGGACAGGCGCAGATTAAACAGTCATTGGGCGTTCCTACGGTAGCATCTCCATAGTAGCCATCGACACACATATCGCAATTATCACCAATTGTGTTGTGTTTACAATCCTGCAATACAAAAAAGAACTGAAATTTGCAGAGAGGACTTCATCAATAGAATATAAAGAGACGAAAGTCTTTAGTCTCTCACAGACTAAAATGTAACATATGCATGTAACATATTTTATTATATTTTATTATATTATATGTAACATGTAACATATTACAGTCCCCATATAATAAAAAAAGTAAAGTGTTAATGGGTAAACAGGCTCGGCCCTCCACGCTTTGGAAAAATTAGAACAATTAGTTCTTTGTGATGAGGGGAAAATAGTGTCCACAATAAATTGTTTATCACAATTTTTTAGGGCAGCAATTGAAATAACACTATACACACGCAAAAGAACTTGATTTAAACCAAAATACTGGGGATATTTTTTTAAACAGTGTTTTTTTTTTACAGTCTAATCAAAAGATATTCTATACACAATCCTTCTAATTGTAAAAAAAATCAAATATTCCAAATTTGAATGACTGTTTCACTTGCGGTTTTATGTTTTGAGATTGAGATACTTGCTTGATTTCTGCTAATTAGTAACTCCTGTTTTTACTGTGTTTTTTCTTCAAGTCTTTTTTATTTATTGAGCATTTCGACAGGTTAGTTTTTCCTTCATATTCTTCTTTTTTATCATTAAAAACAGCTTTGCGGAGGTCCTTGGCAATATATCAGCGTTGTTGCGCATTTCTTATACACTGACTGAAAACTATTCTCGTAACTGTTTCTAATTTTTTTTCTTTTTTTTTTAATTTTCCGTTTCTACTGTTAATTGGGCAACAGACGTAGATGTCCGTATACATTTATTTTTTTTTACCCGTTCGGGATTCAGAAGTATTAACGATAAGATTGTTTAGTTTCAATCAGAAGTAGCAAAACAAAGAACTGCAATAGAAGCATGTAAGTGATTTAAATCACTTAAAGTAACGATAAAAAATCAAGTATTAGAGATATGAACGCTGCCTTTAGAATAAAAAAAACGGAACGTGCTTATTTTGCTTTTCATTGCATAGTTCTTACTTAGCTCAATTTCAGTTTAATTGTAAATTATCCTTGTCCATTTTGGAGAGCCTTATTTGGATAAACATGCATCAAGTCCTTTTTGAAACATCACAAGATTCCGGAAAAAATCTGTTAACTTTATTCGTGTTTATAAATTTCAAATTTGGAATTTTGAAGTAGATGCGTACCAAACTTAATCGGTAGTTAGTTTCATGATGGAAGTATGTCTTTACTGGAAACGGTTCTGGAAAATGACAAATACGGAAGGTGCGAAATTAAACCTATGCCAAATTAAGTCTTAGAAAATTGGAAGAAGTCTAAAAGGCCAACAGCTTACTCTCACCTTTCTCACGATTCATGCCCTTTCAAATTCAAACTGCTTATACCCACTACCTAATAGAGATGTCAGTCATATATCATGCACATTTGTAAGAATTTTTTTTCGGGGGGGGGGGGGGTAGTAACGATTTTCTTTAATTTGACAATTTGAATAAGAAGTGCCAAGGAATTCGAAAGTTTATAATTTCAGAGGGCACTAGATTCCCCTAACGCATGTGCATGGTCAGATTGTCACCAAATCAGCTTCCAGCCACAATTCAGTTCTTGCTTGTTTTTTCTTCGGAGGGCTACCAATGCATCTTTTTTTAAATGGGGGGAGGACCAAAATTAGTAAAAATTTGAAAAAGCATTGCTAATTATATGACGTCTAAAAACAACAAGATCTCGGGGGGGGGGATACACCCCTCTTCCCTGGCTGCGTGTTTTCTCAGGAATCTCGTCATTATCAATAAATCGTAGTATTTGAATCAAAAATGTTTGTAAATGAAATGTTCACTAGATTCAGCCTTGACGAAACCACAACCAGTCTTGAAAATCACAGTCTATAGTGATTATCATTAGTTCAATTATTCCTTAACTATATGATTGCGGACAATAGCTTTAATACTGTCCCCACAACATCTTTAATCTACATATATTACAGCTGCAGGAAGTTTATGTAAAATGGATTCGTGGAACATTTTTGGGTGTTAGTGAAAGGAGGAGGTAAATTGGGAATTTTAGGATTAAAAATGGTCCTTATCAGTGTCCTATGTATGGAGAAGAGGAAGATTTTACTTGATTTATGAGTAAGGACTTGGGTAATTTGAGGAGGGAGATGTTTCCAACGTATTTTGGAGGGGTTGACTGGCTTAAAAAAAATGTTAGAAGTAGAAACTTAGAGGGTTTTAAAAAGTTGGGTAAATTTGTCCGTGTGGGCATGGCACATACAAACCTTTGATAAATTGTGAGTAGATTAAGGTTATTTTTATCATTATGTGTGTTATAACTACGTGTATTATTATGTGTGCGATGTTATATCATGGGCACCGGTAAGGGGGGCAGGGGGCCATGCCCCCCTGGAAATTTGGGACTATACAGTATTTATAAGGAGCCAAAGGAAAAAAGCAGAATAGGAAAAAAAAACATAGAATAATGTTTGTTGCGCCATTGTTGGCTGCCTGCCAATAGATTCTGACCCGTAATAAGGAAAATATAAGTTCTAATTTGTGACTGAGTGACCCCTAATAAGTTTTCCACAAACATTTCTCCTATATAATTTGGTTGGAAGCAAAAAAAAAAAATCTTAATAGTAATGAATGGAAAGTAAATAACGGTCCTTGTCAATAACAAAAGTATAAGAGCCTAACTTCTGATATCATTCAGTCAAAGAATCAGCTTTTTATGGTGATCCTAAATTTGCATATGTTTCGTAGTAGTTTCTGCAATGTCTAGAACAAAAAAAATTTCGCTTAACTATATAAAACACAAGGAAAACAACTTAATAAGGGGCAATTTCGGTAAGAATATGCCATCAATTTTTGCTTGCATTGCAAGAGTACCCATGAGCTGATATATGAAGAAACTATCATTAGAAATGTTTCCCCTGGACGGAATGCTAAGAGATTCTGTATTTTTCCCCTGAACGGATACGTTTTTGGTGTTTTATTGTCAATTTTTTTTTCTAGGAGTGATTGTATTTATCCATTTTTCAATTTGAAAAAGATCTAATTTTTTACAGTTATGAAGTATAAAGGTGTCAAAAATACTGGCTTTTGCATTAAAAATGAAATTTAAATTATTGAATTAAAAATTTGTATTTGATTTTCTGAATCTTAGTTTTGATGTTTTACTTTGAGTTAACTACTTTGATAATGCGTCATTTTTTATAAATACAGAGTCTAAAGGCATTATATATTTTGGTGTTTGATAGCCAAGTTCAAAACTGTTGATATTGTTAAAAAAAATATCTGTCCAACACTTCAGCATTGCTCAACAGAACTGAATGCTGCAAATTTGTATCTTAGTTTTTGTAGGTAGGCTATTGCTTTCTGTATTTTATATAACTACTTTTCATTTTAAATACTTTTACTTTAACCCGTTAAGGCCCAAGAAAAAAAATGTCGGAGATTCTAGTTGTCCTTTTCACGAATTTCTTTTTATCACATAAGTAAGCTAAAAATGCATTTACAGATTTTTCCTGTTTCTGGTTTCTGAGATACAAGCTGTCCTATTTATAGGACAGTGGGTTCTAGTGGTATCAAAGTATACACGATTTCATCAAGTATATTTTTAATGCCAAAGACTGAATTAAATGCAACACAAAACCAAAACAAATCAAAACTTAGTGTGGTAAGACACAACACAACCAGTGCACAGGGTGACGTCACATTTCTCACAGTAGCTCAGTGGTTTTTTCTTGGAGTTTTGCCTTGGCATAGTCGCTGCTTTTCACGCTTCACTAGGAAGTGTCCTATTCTATCAAATCGGGTGTTGACTGGTGGCACAGAAACTGGTCTTCCTTCTAACATTGAAGGCCTTGGCTCACCTCTTCCGCAATTTGTTTTCAAAAGGGCTCGTGTGACCTCCCGTCTAAAATCTACAAGACTCATTTCCTTTTCTTTGTCAACCACCATACTGAATAGTATGCAAGCATTAACGACAGCCATGTCTAACAGGCGCACGAACAGAGCCCAATACGATTTCTTTCCTCTAATAGACACAGCATACTTGCTGACAAGCCAGTCGTGTAAATCAATTCCACTCTTGTACCGGTTGTATTGACTGAGTGGATTTGGCTGCTGCACTGCCATCTTTCCCATATGTCCCTTAACTCTTCGTTCAACCGGTCTTAGTGGATCTAGGCTGAGATGGTTGGATGCAACAGCGACATTGTTATTGTCCTGCCATTTTTACGACGAATATATCGTTGGCTGCATCAAATCGATAATAATAGGCTCCACGTTTCTCCTTCTTAAAATTCTTGCTGGAAGAGAAAGGGCACCTTTCCAATCGGTTTTCTCCAACCTTCCCAGTCACCCGAAATCCAGCTTCTTTCAGATCACACAAAAGCTGATGACTTGTAAAGAAATTGTCAAAATATATCTCGTGACTGTTGCCATCTTCAACAATTTTCAGAAGTCTTTTCACAACTCGAGACCCTAGGCCTTCTTGAGCAGTCTGAGATGGGGCACTAGGCTCCTTCCCCGAGTACAGATGAAAGTGAAGGCAATAGTCATCCGAAGTACATATAGCCCATAGTTTATATCCGAATCAAATGGGCTTGCCTCGGATGAACTGCTTCGGGCTATGTTTACCGTAATACCAATCATTTCGTCGATGGATAGATGCTGAGAGAATATTCCAAACTGCTTAAAGTTCGCGTTGATTATATCGAAGAAGGGCTTTATCTTGAAGTCCCGCTGATCTTTGAAGCTTTGAACTGTAGCGTTGTCCACGAAGTGGATGTTCTCTTTTATCTTCATGAATCGATTTCTGGACATTGCTTGCCTGACCAGGTCACTTCCAAGATCTTCATCGACTGACCAATTAGCTCTTTGGGAGTACAATCTATTATAGCCCGAGAAATTCAGCATTCCCACGAACACACGGATTTCGTTAGCTGATGAAGTGAAGTCAAAGTTTCCCTTAGACGTCGCATATCTAACCGTATCACGAGAAATAAGGTCAACGAATTTATCGTCTAAAAACAAAGCCAAAACCTCTACTGGTGTTTTTCCTTCTATTGGTTCTCGGGCTTTCTCAAGCGCCTGAGCTGCTTCCTCGCCCAAGCTTCGCCAAGGAAAGGTTTCTTTTTGCTTTCTCCATTTCGGGTTCGCGGCTTTGAACTGCCTCTTCTGAGGCCCACCTCTCGAAGTTGATGCACCCTCTTCTTATGTGAGGATGATGTTGTCGATGTCTTCAAATTGTTCTTCCTCAAGAGGAACTGGTCTGAAATCTACTTTAACAGTTCCCGGGACGTCACTTACAATCGGAGCCGCGTCGTCATTTCCTTCATCTTCATCAGATGTTTGATCGGGATCAGGAGGCAGGACAACAACCTGAATATCTTCACATGCAAATTCTTCGTCTTCTAGGAGGTCTGGAGCTTCACTAAGTGAAATGCAATGGGTTTCTTGTCTTCATTTTCAGAAATCTGGAAGACGAAGAAAAATGTATCGAAAAATTTAGAGATATTTTTTCCATGGCGACTGATAGGCTAATGCTGAAGGATGATAAATGACCCACATTGTTATTATTACTTTTACTTATACCCGATCAAAAAGAGAATAAAAACGGATTAATAATAAGAGAAAACAAGAAAAACACACATGGATATAACACGTAAACTAAACGCATAGGTGAACGCTCGGAAGAAAATTTCAGAGAAAATTATGACTGAAACCAGAAAAAGTGTAGATGAAGTTTTCCCCAAGTTGTCACAACAAAGAATCAACCAAAGGATTTCATTTAAAAAGAAACATAAAAAAAACCTCAAGTGAAATTAGCAATAAAAACGTAATCCTTGAAATAACACGTGCAAAAAGCAACCCTTACAGCCCACTGTCCTATAAATATGACATCAACATAAAAAGCCGTAAAACTTTGAACTTACTTGTCAGGTCTGTTTTTATTCAGGAATATGGTGATATATACAGTTCTCTAACTGCTGTCAAAGTCACTATTGTCTGGGGGAACGCTAACTATTTTTTACCGAATTTTGAAAACTACCGTTGCGTAATTATGCTATTTAAGACCTTAATGACCTCACTGATCTAATTGTAACTGATCAATTGACCTAGAAAAATTAACCTAGATAGCTTGGTCACCAGGGAAGTCTTTATCACTAAAAGCAAATTGAACTCAGTGTAAATCTAGGCACACACAATTTAAAACCAACTGTGCTATAAATAGGACAGTGGGCCGTAACGGGTTAATTGAAACACTTCTTCCATTGCCCTTAGAAAACTGTTTTCTCTAATCTTCATTAAATAAAGAAAATAAAACAAGTTTTTTCAATTCAAAGTAAGGAGAAACATTAAAACTTAAGACGAAAAAGAAATTGTTAAATAAGTGAGGGCGGTTAACCCCGTCCTCAACACCTCGCTCTTCAAGCTACAGTTTTTTGGCACTTTAAAAAAGTTGCTTATTGTTCTAATTAAACGACCCTTGTGTTTGGGTTTTGTTTTTAAAGAATTGGAAGAACATCTAAACTTTAGCACAAAGAGCAAGATATGAAGAGGGGGCAACCCCCCTCATATGCGTAATAATTTATGTCTGTTTTAAGTTTTAATGTTTCTCTGTATTTTCTGTTGAAAAAAAAACTTGGTTTTTTATATTTCTGATCGTTTTTTAAATAACGCCAGATACCTGGCTCCACCTCCACGGAAAAATGCCCCTCCCCATAGAAATATCCTCTCGACAATTTAATCCTGGCGAGGATTGACCCCGGACAATTACTCTTGACATCTCCACACGTAAAATTAAATCAGCAAAGAGAAAGCAAGACATATAAAGAAATTTCGTATATGAAGTCTTGTAAATTCACCCAGCGTAAAATTAAAATTTCATCCGCTGGAAACTATTGAAAATTCTCCCAGCAGAAAATTCAACCTCCCCTCCCCACCCGAAAAATGTATGCATACTTCCCAATAACAAATAAAACATAGGGTGATTTTTATAACTGAAAAACCTTTCCCCACGGGATATAGGGGGTCATTTTATCTCCAAGACATAGTTATCGGACCTTTCAACTATGCTGAAGAAAAAAGCTATCTCAAAATTTTGATCAAACGATTTTGGGAAAAAAGTGACGTGGGAGCCTAGTTGCCCTCCAATTTTTTGGTCCCTTAAAAAGGGCAAAAAAACTTTTCATTTCCATGAAAATGAGCCCTATCCCGACGTTATAGGCCTACTGGGTCGATACGATCACCCCAGAGGAAAAAAAACACAAACAAATAAACACGCATCTGTGATTTATCTTCTGGTAAAAAATACAAAATTGCACATTTTTGCAGATATTAGCTTGAAACGTCTACAGTAGGGTTCTTTGATACGCTCAATCTGATGGCGTTGTTTTCATTAAAATTATATGACTTCAAGGGGGTCATTCCCCTTTTTTCCTAAAATCAAATTAATTTTCTCAGGCTCGTAACTTTTGATGGGTAAGACTAAACTTAATGAAACTAGTATTTGGAATCAGAGTTATAAGCCAATTCTTTTGATATTTCTATTAGTATCAAAATTCCGTGTTTTAGAGTTTTGGTTACTATTGAGCCAGGTCACACAGTTTCATGAAATGTAATTTAACAAATAGGAAAAAAACTTTCAACTAAAGTAAGGAGCAAGTTTAAAATTTAAAACAAATATAAATCACTCTGTATATAAAGGGGACTGCTCCCTTTCCAATACCTTGCTCATTAAACAAAAATTTATTAGTTCTTTGAAAAATATTTTTTTTCCAATTGCGAATTTTCTTAAAAAATTTGGAAAAAAGCCAAACTTCACAGTAAAGAGTAAGGAGGAGACAGCCCCCTTCATACAAAGAATAATCTTTTTATATAGGTTTCAAATCTGTTCCTTTCTTTCAGTTGAAAAGCTCTTTTTTATTTAATTTCTGATTGTTTTCCAAATCCTACCCAGGCCTAACCAAAATATAATTTGAGGTACTGGCCCCTTAAATACCTGATTAATTGCTTTTAAAACGTACAAATGAATAATTGTACGATGATTAGTGCTGTCCTACTTTTAAATTTGCAATTTCAATTTCGGATAGAATCTGAATGTGCTTAAAAAAATGATGATCAATAGTAATTTCTGTGAAAAGTCCTTGTTAATATTATTACTATGGAATTTCAGTTGGATGAAAAGGAGTATTATTGTTTGGATGGATGAAAATTCTGTGAGACTTTTGATATTCTACATAACTGAAGCCATCACAACCTCTAAAATATGAATTTCAAACTAAGTTCCGTGCAGTATTTGCCAACCCAAAGAAATTTCATAGCGAGGCTGAGGATGACCCGCCTTGCCTTTTTCACCTCGGTGCTGGTAGATATGGGGATGTAACATATTAGATGTATAGAGAAACCTTTTAATTAATTCCTACTCCCCTTCCTCTCTCAACATTTATCTGAAGCCTCATGAAGAGTAAGCCCTTTGTCCATTAAAATGTACTTTTGTAGGAATCTACCCCACCTAAACAATGACCCATACCCTCTCATTATAGCTGATACGCAATTACAGATCACCAAAAATAGCATAATTTCATTACAAATAATCCGAATCAACTTGGTTGAATCCAATACTACCACCATGTGGCATTACTTCTTTTGCAACTGGGAGGCCTAAAATATAGTTATTGATACTTCTAAATCAATTAGATTCTCAGGATTTTAAATTGATTGCATATTCGTCATCTTCGGGGGAAAGTCCTATTTTGGTGCCGTAAACCATCTAAACTGTCACCCAACCACCACTGTTGTTTTGGCGTCTCCCCACCCCTGGAAAATTTTCTGCCAGCGCCCTTGTATTATATGTTAGGCTATTTTGTGTGTTACTAGTACGGAATTTGGTGTCTTATTATTTGTGTTTGTGTGTTTTGTTTTTGTTATGTCATATTATTTTATTGTTAAATGTTGATATGAATGTTATTATTATGCGTGTAGGTTTTTTTGCCATAGCCCAAGGAGGCTTTCATCTAAATAAATATCGATCTATTTATCTCTCTATAACAAACACCGATCTATTTATCTCTCTATAATAAAAATCGGTCTATTTATCTCTCTATAATAAATATTTCTCTATAATAAAACTGCAGTATTTAGGTATTAATCGAAAACCAAATAAATTTTCAAATGGGGATAAATCCATTTATTTAGACAGTGAAAAAAAAAACAGGTACAAAAGTCCAGATATTTCGATCACATATACAGCGTCCGTCATCAGTAGAAATACTCACTTCTTAGACCACACTGCCGTTCTATGGATACCTAGTTGAATAACTAGTAAAAGAATACCTAGTTCAAGGTTTTACGTTGATAATAATCGACTACAGAAAAAGAATCAAACCATAGGTGAGTAAAAAATTTCTGGATTTTCTATGACTACACAACACTACGACCACACCTACCATGAATCAAAAAAGAAAAGTTTCCACCTTTTCTCTCATTCGTTAAAAATCAATCAAACAGTTGAATCCACGAGGGCGACTCTACGGGAAAGTCTACAATCCCCTTCTAGAGCACAGGGTCAATTCATTAACTTTCTTAAAATTCAAAGTCAACAACTGAAGTCGTTTAGATACCATACCACTGGCCCGTACGGGGGGGACTCTGGGCCCAGACCCCCCTTAGAAACTCATGATATTTTTTTATTTTACCATCATTTTCTGATACGTCTGACAGAGTAAGGGGTTTGAAGGATTTGGGCTCGCCCGAAACAAATTCTTGCGTAAGTGCCTGCCATACGGTTGTACGGTTTAGATACTTGTCTTTTGGTATGTATAGCACTTGACTTATAAAAGAAAATCCTGGGTTTGAGTCCCACCGATGTCAGGTTTTATAGCAAAATTACATAATTAATAAGGTCACTGGCCTAATTTTTAAGATATCCTATATTTTGTCCTCTTTTATGCTTCCTACTGTATGGGAAAAGCCGTTGATATGTTATTTCCTTTCCCACTAAAAATCTAATGCGATGAAATTCTTCCAGCTATTATGGTGGAAAAATTACAATAAATTAATATTTGTTATGAGGAGCTATATTTAAAAAGAATTTATAGTAAAAGGGCTTCATAAAAAAGAATTTGTTATGAGAATTCTCTATTATATTTCAGTCAAGCACAAACGACACTCTCGACCACGGGGGTTTTGAGAGGGTAGCTGCCTTACAGTCATTTGTTGTAGTTTCTGTTTGCTTTTAAAATCTAACTTTTTTTTTCAGGGGCGGATTTAGAGCAAAATCTTGGGAGAGACCCCGGCACACAAGAATATGTCCTTTCGACATAAAATATGTCCAGTTGGCAACCCTCCTTGTGCCTACGGCCGAATCGCGCTTCGGAGCTTTTCACGGCCTTCACCTGCTGACATTATATCTTTCCCCATTCTAGCAGAATCGAATATTCTCCTAATAAAGATTGTGTATGCACACTATTTTTTTCTTTTCCAGGGGTGGTCGTATCAAACTAGTAATCGTTTTTTTGGTATGTTAATAACCTTTTTTGGTATTTCCATTGGAAAAAAAAATCATCCCCCCAAGATTTTGAATATACATTTTTGCCCTCACCCCTGACTTCTGTAAGTTGGCGCCATTTGATGTGGTGTGGGTCACGGAATTTTTTCTCGGGGAGGAATTAAAATCAGATAAAAGTGAGAGGGATTTTTCTTGGGAGAGGCCCAATGTGACAAGGCGCCAATTAGCAAAATCTCGGGGGTAGGGGCAATTGTGACAAAGGTACCAATAATTGACCAAACTGACGAATTTATTCTTAAAAAAAAGAAAAAAACAAGGAATAAGGGTGCCAGAAAATCTTGGGGGGATCCCCCGGTCCTCCTGGATCCGCCACTACATATTTTCATTGTAAGTTTATGCATATTTCAGGTCTAATTGCTTCATTCATAGTTATTTCTGCTTGGTTTAAGTCTGACTTATTATTTGAGTTAATTTCTGCACGTTTTAAGTCTGAATATCGCCCCTTAGTTGAAAAACTCTATTTCTAATTCAGTAATAATTAGCTATCTCCCAGTATAAAGAAGATTATCGTCATGGAAGTTTTTTTTTTCATAGCGCAAATTTCGAAATTTGACGCGCCTCTTCTCACAAGTAAATACAAAATTTCGGGTAATCTTATTCTTATGATAACTTGTAATAATTGTCGTTTTTCTGCCAGTAAATAACATTTAGAATCATTATCAGCTATAAAATTCCTTTGTTCTTTGTAATATGTGCCATGAATTATAAAATCGATAAGATGAAGGAGATAGAACAGATATTGTTTGAATAAAATAGTTAAGTTGAGTCGAGGTCAAATAGACTTTAAACCACTTAACTATAGCAAAACAACAGTAACGACCACATACCGCGTTTTGAACCTTTATACGAATTTCGTAACATTCTGTTATTATAAGATCTTTGAGTTACGAGTTAAAACGCCAAGATGAAAGTTTACATCACATAATTTTTGTATAAATCGTTAAGTTTAACGATCTTTGAGTTAAAATGCCAAGATGAAAGTCTACAGCACATAATGTTTGTATAAAACGTTAGGTTGATTCGAAGTCATATTAAGTCGATACCATAGAATTACTATAAGCAACAGCAACAACTACATGCGACCTACTATGCCTTCGTTATAGCTCCTTTTGTGGAAGCTTTAGAGAATGATTTGAGAACCGTAAGAATTGAAATTGGTTAGCTTATATAAATCAATGATAAATCATTGAAAAAAATATACAGTGAATTGTGCTTAAAATAACATCATGATTACGTTGTACATGCGGGGAAGGCTCGAGCTGTTGACCGTTGCGAGTGAAGCGACCGGTATTAGGCAGCTAACGCTATTTTTGCAAGGATCAAAGGTCCAAGCTGATGGAGGCAAAAAAAAGCCCAATGAATCCGGCTTTTCACTGGTTAAATGCAGAATAAACTAACATATTGATAATGGCCGTCTGAATTTAAAGGAGAGCCAAGATAACGTACACAATTCTATATAAGTTGTTTTTACTGGCGCAGTTTATATAATTTTCTTTCCAAGTCAGTAAATTAGAAGTGAAATAATCATCAAATTGAATTTTAGCTTAAACTATTTTTTTACTATAATGCCGTATATAATTTTAAAATAATGAGAGACTAAAACGAAGTCTAAGAAAAAATACATGTAGTAAAATGCTTTTGAAAGATTGTTTAAGCACCCTTTTGCAACGCTAACACGATAGATCCCTTAGGCCCAGCTTCATCTAAATTACTGTAAAACTTACAAAACATTTTCCTGTATCAACATCGCAGGTATCAGCATGTCCATTGCACTGACAGGGTACGCAGAATCCTCCAAACGGACCTGTTTGAGCACGAAAGTAGCCAGGAGCACAATCTTCACAAGACAGACCCTGGTAGTTTACTGGACAATTGCACTTTTCCACACTATAAGCTGGTTCAAGATTTAGTTCGTAGTCTTCTGTTGCTATGTCCATGGAGAACCTTGTAATCCTGAAAAAACGGATATAGGACATAGAAACATAAGGTTCTTGAATTTTTTCTGTATAATCACATATTACACTGCTTTAAATATTTTATTTTTTAGGTGAGGATAATTTGACAATGAGAATTCTTGCCTTTTTGACTTTAGACAGCTATGAAATGGAAATGATCAACGCTATCAAAATGGTCCAAACTTGCCCAATATTTAGAAATACTTCCACACATTTGGCGTTGGGTATGTATTATTCATGTTAGATTTCATGGAATACAAAATTCTAAGCCCAAACTTCGCACAGGCAACAGTGGAACACTTTTTCCGGCTTACTAAGAAATTTTCTTAGGAAATTTAGAATAGAAAACCAGCCAAGAATACTAAAACCCCATCGCACAGGAAACCAGCTGTACAGAACTCCATCACATAGGTGTTTCCTATTAATTTTACGCTCCTGCAAGATATAGTCCAAGCAAGACAATAATATTCAAAAGAGGAAAAAATACAGATGATTGAGCAAAAAAATCAGAAAATCTTCCGAATATTCTTAGAAGAAAAAATTAAAAATTAAAAAATGAAGGTACTCTTCTCACCAGGTTGATTACATTTCCCAACTTTAAGCATCTAGGCCGTATTACAAGTACGTGAGACAGTCGTTCGTACGAGATTCATCCAAGCTGTTACTCTTGGTCCACACGTCTGCTCATGCGCAAGCAACAATCCATAGACTGACTATTTTATAATAGAATGCATACAATTTTTTTTTGTGAGTTCCTTGCACTTATTCTTTCGTGTAATTTTCATTCCAGGCAAACAATGTGTTTTGAGGTATAGTTCTATAAACAGCATTGTTGCCAACATTCTTATTAATCGCTCTTTACCTGTTCGCATATTGTAATATCTTTTAATGATATCTATCATTCTTGCAGCAGTAGCTGCAACCTATAAAGGACGAACGGCCCATAGTAACCGAAAATTAAAAACACGTTTCATAAAAAAAAACTGGCAAGTGAGAACAAAAATACCATTTCTGGCTGATTCAGGAATAACTATCATCTGAATTAGTCTTAATAGTAAAATGTTGTTGAAAACAAATTCAAGGGAATTGCAAAGAATAGCCTGAAACCCCTAAGAATGACGCTGGATCGAAACGGAAGTACATTACTGGAATCAGTGCATCGGTAGCACTGATGTATCCTCTTTCTTTCTTTTTCTTTTTTTACCTCTCTACCCCTCTCCATTAGAGCACTGGAGCATCATAGAGATCTGTTTAAAAGCTAATTTTAAAGGAGATTTAGGTAATAAACCTATACAACAACCATAAAAACTGTCGTTTATATTTTTATTCTACACATAAAAAACAGTTTTAGAAGAGATAGTCGCAAATGATAATTGGGGTTAGTAAAATTACTCACTGATGCGACTGACGAATATTATAGCAGCTTTTTTTCTATGTAAACATGGATTTGTTGAATTTGATGGGAAGAGACATGAAATTCAGGATAAAGTTTAGTTCTGATGTAGGCATTCAATGCAGTATGTCACCTAGCTTATGCAGGTTTGCTAGCAAAAAGGCTATAATCTACCTATTTTAAAGAAATATTTCCTAAGCCGTTTATAATCTAAGGCGAAACAAAATCAGCTTTGATCATGTGCGAGAATTTGTTATATATGTGAAGATGGCGGCATTTCTGCAATTCATGCTTGGTTGTAAATGAAACTAAATTCCAACAGAATACAGATTACTTGAAGCTTCAACTCATTTTTTTTAACTTTGACATTTTTTTATCTGTAAAATGTTTATTGCAGATATTGCACATTTCTTAAGCAACATCAGTTGAAGTTTTTCAACTTCCATCGCATTTGGCCTGCAAGAAAAAAAAAATTCTCTTCTCAAAGGTTAACATACTGGATGTGAAAATTGGAAGGAATAATTTTGCATGATCTTTATGCAGATTTAAATGTATTTGTCACAACCAAGCATTTCAATTGTTAGTTTGAGTCCAAAATTCGCAATTTGCGAATTTCACAACAAAATTCAGAAACGCAACCTTCTTTGTTAAATTCGATAGAAAGTATCGCAAATGTTTTCATGCCATTAAAGTTGGATTTCCAGACTTTCATGGCAGTCGAGCGGTGAGATAAAGACCTTTTGCAGCTTGCGGCTGAGTATTTCTATTGAATTCTTCAGAATGAGGCTCGGTTCCA
Organism: Artemia sp. Qi Xiang Cuo; assembly: GCF_049724085.1. NCBI lineage: Eukaryota > Metazoa > Arthropoda > Branchiopoda > Anostraca > Artemiidae > Artemia > Artemia sp. Qi Xiang Cuo. The sequence continues at coordinate 32,495,344 of NC_142803.1, read as the reverse complement.
ACCAGATAACGAGATTTAAAGCACAAATCAGTTCTCGTACTGAGCTGCACCACATACTGCCATCTTTGGGGAAAACAAATTTCGTACTTCGAATTTTTGCAAGCAATGAAACTTACTTATTTTTAATTTTAATCGATGTTGTTTTAGGAATTCCATAATTATTATTTCTTTTAAGATATAGCAGGCGGAAACCTAACTTGAAGAAAAAAATAGGCGTGCATTGCTTGCCAAGTTTTGCCAGATTTGGTAACAGCCAAGCATTAAGCTTCAGTGCGGAACGCATTTCGATTTCCAATTCTAAATTCGATAAGTAATAGGGATGACTACGACCTTCCACGCGGGAGCATTTTCCAGGTCTAGGGGAAAGCAGGACTGATCCTCCCTTAGGCTTCAGCTACGAAAGGAAGCCCTAAAAAGCAAAACCAAACTCTCTATCCTTTGCTGAAATGTATAATTATTTTATATAATAAATAAATTAATTAACTTAAACGGTCAAATGACTTATCCGTCATAATAAAAGCTCCAACGTCATTTCAAGTAGTTTTTGATATATGATATTTAGGGATTTCATTTTTTCATTAAACTGAATAGGATTTATTAAACTTAATGTCCCCGTCGAAACCATTTCGTAGATTGATGAAAAAAAGTGAGAAAAAAATTGAGCCCAAGCCAATAATAAAGGTATTTCATATAAACAAGGATTTCATATAAACACAACAAAAATGATACTATTCTTCAAAAAAGAAATGAAGCTTGACGAAATTTATAGCTAACAAAACTTCACCGTCATCGTAGTGATCATTGTGGCAATGTTTGTTTTTAAGAATTCTTGTAAAAACAAAATATAAATGTGTTTGCTTACCTAACTTCCCGAATAGGTTCAAAGTAACTTCCTCTTATATACATGCCTTCAAGACGGTGCAGGAGGATCATGAACTGTTCCCTACTGACAGGAAGACCTGATGGCAATGCAAAGTTATGTTCTGTTAGCTCCACAAGTACGTCCGTTGGCACACCTGGCACTATAGATTTTGGCATTGAATGGACTAGGGTTAAATTTGTATCACCGATGAAAATTATGTCTGGTGCTTCAATAGCTGAACCTAAAAAATGAATACAATCAAATCTTTTACTCCAAAACATGTTGTTTTGTTCTAAGCTTTCAAAAACAAAAATCTGATTTTTGTCTGTAAAAAATGATTCAAAGTTCAATGGGTTTATCAATGGATTCATTGACAAAACAAAAATGAATAAATCAAACATAAATAAAACGTCACAATCCATCCCTAAATACCGAGGAGCAAAATATTTACATTTTTAATCATAATATAGAGATTGGTCACTGCTCCTGCTCTCAGACACGATCTTACCTGTCACCAGTCAAAATAATTAACCAGTTACTTTCCTGCTCTTGATGGGTAAGACTAAACTTGATGAAAATTATATATTTGAAATCAGCATAAAAATTCAATTCTTTTGATACATCTATTTGTATCAAAATTCCTTTTTTAAAGTTTCGGTTACTACTGAGCCGGGTCGCTCCTTACTGACAGTTCGTTACCACGAACTGTTTGATTTCAGTTAAGAAAGCTAAGCTGCATCTTTTTTTAGGTCGACATTAAAGTCCTCACGAGAGTAAATTTAATCTTAAAATGTGTTTTAAACGAAAGCTCAAGTTTCAAATCAAAGATTCAGCTAAAATTCCCTTTAACTGTGAGAAAAAAAGGAGTTATTTTGGGGCTAAAAAAAATTACATAAAAAAAATTTCACAGAAAAACAATTTCCAGCAAATCTATAAACTCTCTTCCATACGTAAACTATATAAAATGGGATATCTACTTACTCCTTGGTCCTTCCACAAATACAACTGTGTAGTTGAGTAAACCTCCATAAGATGACAGTTTGTTCCCAAGATAAGACTGGGGAGCAGAGAAATAAAATACACCCATCTCTGGGAGCCAATCAATTAAGACTGCTCGTACGGTGAGGTCAAATTGCTCTACACTGATAACCGAGGATCTAAAAAATATAATACAAATTGAATCTTATATGATCAAGATGCATTAGCAAAAAAAAAAAGAATACGGCATTCTTATACATGGTAATGAAAAAAATTAAGGGCGAATTATTTCAGGGCGAATTTACCCTTATGCTGAAATAACAATGTATTTTTTTAATTACAAATAAGAGAGTAAAGAAAAACATATTATATAGTAAGTTTAATCGAAAATTGAACTGACTCTTGACTAAAAAAAAAATCATCCTGTGTGCTACCAAGCAAGTTGTTATAACACACAGTATGTAAGTCCCGTTGTCGAATCTCAAATTGTGATAGTGATTGTTATCTTGATCAAGATTTCGTTCCAACTATCGTTTTCAACTAAACTGTTTTGTATGGCAAATGTCATCTTTAAATTGTAACGCAACAGTCTAGAGCAAAACACCAGACTCGCCCAGGCTTTCAACCTGAATAACAAAATAGTAAGAATGACTGTATTATAATAAATTCAACAAAAAGAGAAATAAATTCAACAAATAAATTCAACAAAAAGAACCTTTTATGTCTTTGATTCAGACAAAGATTAATGTTTAATTCTCATTAAAGATGTCGGCCATCTACAAATTTTCAGTCTCACGATACAATGCACAGCATTGCATTGCATTGTGTTTTAAAAACTTCATCTAGGGATTCTATTTATTCACCGTAATCTTTTCTGAAATTTTGAGCAAGGCCATACCTAGGACATAGATGGGGTACCCCCCCCCCCCTTCCCGCAGAGATAGAAGTGCGAAAAACTATGTATTGTTCAGTTATTCAATAGCGCTTTTTCTACGGTTGAGCGCTCCATCCCCAAATTAAAGCCATGATAAGACTCAAGTTTAAAAACATTTTCAGTTGCTTAAAACAATTATAATACATTTTTCAACTGCTTGCTAGGCTAATGGAAGAAAAATTTAGGAAAGATTGTTTCCTTCTTTTTTTTTCAAAAAATCTACAAAATTTTATAGCAAAATAATTAGTGAAAGAAAGTAACTGACCTAGAATGCATCATTCCTTGTTGGAATAAGAATGGAGCACTGGACCAGCCTTCCATATTAAGCTCCTGATTCCAGAAGAGAGGAGCACTATTACAGATAGTGGCTTTACCAAAGCAAAAACATTTTGTTGCTCCCTTTGGATTACTTTCTAACAAGTTAAAAGCACCAAGAACTGGAACGTCGCAAGAAGATCCTATTACATTGTCTTTGCAGAAGCATTTGGCAGTATCTTGATTACATATACCCGGTAAAGTGCCACGCACATCACAGTCGCAAAGCTGACACTGTGGAAAAGCCCAATAACCGGGTTCACATTTGTCGCAACTTCTGCCAACAACATTTTGCTTACAGTCACACTGTCCGTTTTCAAGGTCACATTGGAGGTTTCCTTCATATACCCCAAGTGGATTACATTCACAGGCCTCACAGCCAATAAGAGGATCATAACCATAATGAAGGGGTTCACAACGATCACATCTAGATCCCGTCACGTGGGGTGGGCAAATGCATTGGCCAGTTGTTGGTTCACAATATGCAGTACTAGGACAGTCACATATTTTACAATCAGGAAAACCGTAATATCCTGTCTTGCATCTAGTACATTGGCGTCCGATCACATTAGGTCTGCATTCACATTGTCCACCAAATTTAGCACATTCAAAACTAAGTGAGCCATCAATGTCACATCCACAAGGTAAAGCACCATTATTAAACTCCGTTGTTAATGTAAATGTAGCTGTTTTACAAAAGTCAGTAGCGTTCTCAGGATTTATGAAGTACTGATTTTTCGTGCAGTGTTTGAAAAAATCGTTTGTCAGGTCCACAGGAGATTCTTCCAACAAGAAATGAGTGTGCTGATTAACAGGGACCACATAGAGATAATCAAGCCAAACACCTTTGTTCGTTGGGTTTTTGGCAGAAAATACAAAGCTTTCAAGTATGTTAAATTTGAAATCACCATTGGCCTGCTCCAACACGGCTCTACAGCCACTCACAGAAGGACAATGCTTCAAAGGTAGGTGTGCTTCGTAAAACTGACCATTTTGTAGGACAACATCAAGTTTTACCTCAGGATACTTAGGTTGGTAGTATTGAGCAATAAATACATAATAGGCTTGTGAAGAAACTTTACCAGTAACATCTACCTAAAAATGTAAGGCAAATTGACTAAATTAACTTCAAAATACGAAACACTTCATATTTGAATTAGATTGTTTTTAAATACTGGAACTGTTACCGTACCATAACTGAAATAGGTTTAGTTTTCAAGAAAAAATTAATGAACTAAATGAAGAACTAATAGTTCTACCCGGTTTCATGATATTTTATGGCTAAATAGAAGTCATGACTAGGAAAGAGAAGGGGAGGATTAGACCCTCCCCCTCCGCATCTCCTCTCTCTAAAATTTATAAAGGTACATAATACTTAACATTTTTGGATTTATTTCTTAGAAATTTCAAACAAACCATGACAAAATGTGAACTTTTTGAACATTTACTAATTATGTATCAATTTGTAATATTTACATTATTCTTTTTAAAAAATATGGACAGATCAATTCACACCAAGAAAAAATATAACATAACGAACAAACAGCTTAATTGCCAAATGATATACTTAACAGTAACATATATAACCGTTAGATCATACAGTACAAGAAAAAGGGAAAACACTAGAAGTTTGAATAAAATTTGTATAAAATTTGTATTTGTATGTATATGAGTGAATTACATCCTCGAGTATTTGCTTTGTCATAAAATCAGAGCTAAAACATATATTTTCCAGGATTTCTTGTCGAGGGCTATTTTAAGGATCTGTTACATGTTTTCTAAATAGATGTAAAAACTGCTTTTAACCACCACGGTTTCTAAAAATGATTTGAATTAAATTAAAAATGTTGGTCCAGTATAACGCAAACTAGACTCTAATCGTGTTATTAGGGTCTAGTTGGCCTTAATTCAAAAGATGAAACTTTTCTGGGAGTTGACAAAAAGCACTTAAGGCAAACATTTGACATAGTTGATGGTGTTAGTGTTGGTGTTGTAGAAATGGTGCTAATAAATGGAAAATAAACCAGCTGGATTAAAAAAGTGCTATTAACGTTAAAAATTAGTTTAAGTACTTTATTTTGTGAAATTGAAAGGAGTTGATAAAATGAAGGAAACGTGGATTTCCAAACGAAGACAAAGTAGAGAAAATATGAATTAACAAAAGAAGAACAAATTACATTTAGAGTGTAAGTTGGGAAAAAGTAACGTAAAAAGAAAAAGAATTAGAATTTTTGGTGAAGTTTTTAGTGATATTGTTTCGATTTCCCGAAACGACAAATTTTCATAAGAAAAAAGCTTCAGAATGCTAAAAACAATCAACACGAGTTAGCGCTACAATATTAAAGTAAAGATAAAATTTAACATTGTTTTTATTCAATCCAAGAAAATATATATATTGAATTTCATTCCCATTTTGTGACAGCAAATTTTGGTCTACTGACCATACGCAGTTAAAGTTGTGTTGCTAAGGTTATGAAAAAGCGTAAAAGAATCCTTATGAGATGTAAAACTAACCAAATTGTCTATTAATATGATTATTACAAAATGGTAGTATTTCAGGCAGGTATTTAAGCAGAAGGAATAAAGTCAGTCCTAGGGCCGGGTTGCAAGATTTGTGTTGCATATTGTGGGTAGCGAATAATTACCATAAATTACCCTATTATTACTTGATCTTAAGACCAGCCAAGCAGTAAAGATCCATGATAATGTCTTTTTGGAATTTCTGAAAGTTATACCAGATTCCCCAGAGCAATAATTGCCATCTAAACTTCCATACCAAAGTATCACTTCCCCTTACATGCAGCCAATCGGGGTCAACTGTGTTTCCTTACTTTTTGTTCTTATGAAATTTTCAGATACGCTGAAGAAACGGTTTCCTAACTTGTCAGAAAAAATAACACACAGGTGTTTACTTTATATAAAAAAATTATTAGTGACCACTTTAAACTTTATTTAAACTGTTTCTTGAAGCAGGCGTTGTAAAGTATATCCATTACGCTCCAACACGCTTCGCTTCTGGTTTTACAAGATACAGGCTATCCAGATGACTGGAGGTAGATTCTCTTTTGCTTGGAAAGAATTTATTTAAATGAAAATTAGCCTAGTACACTATAAATTGTCAAAGAATTTAGTTAGAAAGTCAAATAATAAATGTAGTGTGTTTGCAAGTTGTTGATTTAAAAAGATCCCGGCAAATGTCTCTAATTAACATACGCATAAATATGGTAGGGGCTTGCGCGAGGCATCCATAGGTATGAAGACTCTTTTCTGCATGGAAAAGACTCCCGCCTCTATGACACATCCCAAACATTTCAACTTTATTACTGTGACTGCAAGTTTTCTCCTTAACCGTTCTTACAGGCTAGATGACCATCTTATCAGTGTGTTTAGACCACAGATTTATTACTTGAATAGATACCAGATAATGAGAAAAAAAGCATTGCAAAACCTGAGCTATTAACAGCCACTACACATCTAACAAGATTTGTAACATTATCATTACTCCTATTAAAATTAAAAGCTAGATAAAGAGGCTTATAAGGATCAATAACACTAAGGTAAAATTACCAAGAGAATTTACCATTTATGCTTTACTAAGAGAATAAACTATCATAGATATATTGAAACACCTGGAAAGAAATCTTGAGAAAATGATACTGTTGACATGGAAGAAAAATTGCAAGGGGCTTGCCAGAACATATCGTCACTGCTACACCAAAAGGTCGTACCCGACATTTTCGTATTCCTGAGTTAGTTGCTAAAACTATTTGGTAAGTTGTTGTCAATGGGAGGATCAGTAGAGCAATGCAGATGATGTGGATCAATGTATGATGAATCATTTATTGCTCTGTTGATCCTACCTTTGAACAGGGCACAGCAAACAGATTTTGGCAATTATTTTAGAAGTTTAAAAATGTCAGACACGACCTTTAGACAAAACAGCAATGATATATTTTTATGAATGTAACACAACATTTATGAAATTTTTTCACCGCTTAATCCATATAGAATTACAGTTTGATTACCCCTAATATTATCGCTACATATGGACATTACCCCTTATTTTGTCATACACAGTAGAAAAAAGGATATTAAAGCACAATCATACCATAGGAACTCCTTCATCCAAATATACTAGACCAGTGCTAGCATCAAATATGTTATCAGGGAGATGAAGTGGCTCTCCTCCTTCTAGCTCTTCTTCTTCTTCTTCATCCAAAGACACTGTTTCAAACTCAATTTTAGAAGAGTCAGGAACATTGGGGTAGGTAGATCCAATACATTTGCCATCTTTTCGTGTACAGACAGGACTTAGATTAATAAAATCTAAAGTCCATTCCTCAGCTGGGATAGCAGATACAGAGTCAATTGCTGTATTAGCTCCTTCATCACCCTAATAAAAAGGAAGAATAATTGAGAATGAACCATTTTAGTGTAGCCCATAATCATATAACAATTAATGCACAGATTTTTTTATAGACGTAAAATTTGACTAGTAGTGACTGCCTGATATGATATACTACACCTTGATTTACTTGAGAGATAGCCAGGTGTGGTGATTAGGCAGTCCATGATAGGGTTTACCCCATTCTACTATGTTATATTATCTAGCTATGGACAAATTATAGACTGATATACTTTATATTACTTAATCTGTTTCCTGACAGACATAAATTGACAGAGGAAGTATTAACAATTAAATAGTAATAGAAAAATTTTGAAATAAAGAGTTCGATTATGGCGAGCATAAGAAGAAAGATTAAACGACCCATCTAAGGAAACAAAAATGAAATATGATCAGCAAGTAAAAAAAAAATCTGAATTCCTTCATCTCAAAATGCACTAAATACACATAATAAGTTGAACCAAAATTTTACATTCATTATTTGAAAACTTTTAAATTTTAGAAGCTTGGTTTTAAGAATTGGAAAAACAAACGGAAAAAAAAATACAATTTATTCGGTGGTCAGAAGGTATTTGAGATAATGTTTATAATTTTAAAATTTTATAATTTTAAATATGATTTTATAATTTATAATATAATATACTATAAAAATATAATTTTATAATTTATAATAATGTTAAAATTTTAAAGGATATGTTTAAAACAGCCTAAGCTTTTTTTAGAGAGGCAAAGAAGCTTTTAAGGGAACAAATGGCTGTTAAAACAATAAGACTGAGAAAATGCAGAGTAAAAAGCGTAATTTTGTATTTCTAAAAAAGACTTTACGCTAGAATAGTTTGACTGAGTGCTAAAACGTAAATTACACGAAGCATACAAAAAATTTCACAAAACGTCATACAAATCCCAATACTCTAGGGCAAGCCAGAAGTGGTGCGTAGGGCTAGGCTTTAAAATTGTCTGGAGCAAATTTTGAGATAGTTTTGAAACTTTACGTGTAGGTGCTCAAATGGACTTTGAGCTTAGTATTCTAAGCTGAAGAAAGTTAGTATTGTAAGCTGAATCCCAATTTTGATCAGCACAGACGCTTAAAATAAAACTAAAGAGGAGCCTTTTATCATAAAGACTAATGTCGTGACTTAAGACCGTATTATATTCAATCGTTACCTACAAATATAATTTGTGAAGTTATGTACAAGGTACCTGAAACAAGACAACTATTTCTCATTTTGCTATTAGCAGATTTCACTAAAATTAACTATTATACACAGTTGTAAATCCCCCTGTTTCATTTCAATATCGAGTAGAAAACGTTCAGGAAAAGATTTTCCAAGGGATGGCAAGGAGACTTCAAACTTTGTGTTAGGGGGGGGGGGGATTATTTTTCGCCGGTCGTGACAAAAGTGTATAAGCTACGTTTTCTTCTTTATGGTTGTCGTTCGGCAGGCGGGTTGGCTAGTTGATGCAATAAACCTGAAGCACCCGCCGGGAGCCGAAACACTTATAGATGTTTTCACGTCCCTCTGTTTCGGCAGCACTGCGAAATCCCTTTTAAAAGATATATCTTTACCGCAGATGTAAACTCAACGAGCTTAAAATGTCTAGTGAATAATTCTGGCGGGTGAATTTGAATATTCAAAATGCTTGACGGCTTTCGGTTTATGGCTTTGGGAATTCAAAATACCTCTGTTATAGTAACTCTATCTGCTAAACTTTTTCAACAAAAGCTTGGAAGAAAATGAAAAGACTAAAAATGTCTTACTCTTAGAACAAGACTTAGATAGTTGTCACTCGGGTAGATGCCAAGTTGGCCATCTTCGGTTGTAACAATCTGCTTACATGGGAAAGAGTAAGTACAATCATAGAGCACAGCTTGTCCTATAAGTAAAAAAAATACATGCAACATAAAAATTAATCATAAAAAATTAGTATTTACCATAATAAAAATCATTATTAGGATTTCTATTAAAAGCCGATTTTCATTTTCTGAATCGTCAGTCAATAGGTAAGACATTATGATACCTGCATTGCACAGGACTTTTGCAAGATCTTTATGTCAATATCCCTCATTTATTTTTTCCATGGCTTTTTTATTCCTTTATTCCTTTATTATTCCGTGGCTTTTTCCCGTTTTCCGAGCTTTACCTACAAATAATCTGTTTTATTTTTCCATACTTTTCTTTGATCTTATCAACTTGGTATTTACTTTCATCCCGAGGTTTTTCCGTTGAGACGAAAGCAATGACATCTCTATATTACATAGGGTTGATTAAACATTACACAGGTCAAAATTTTAATACAAATACTCCACTGTCCTCCAGGTTTCCTCTAATCGTTTCAACTTTTTATTTACTTTTTCTAAAGACGTTTGTCAATTGAGACAAAAGACATGACATCCACAGTGCACAGGCTTTCTCAAAAATTTTACATTCGTATTCGCTATTTTTCCTATATTCCATATATTTCTCTTTGACCTCATGCATTGAGCAAAGAAACTATGTATTTTTGGATCAGCCATTTTTCAAAATTAATATATATAATATTACGCAAATCCTTTTCGAGATAAGCTCTCTATATGAAAGCACTACAATTTAAGGGTTCCTAATCTTGAGGAACATTTTGAAATTATTGCAGTAGGTTAAGTCAGACGAAAATTACGAGCGAAATACCCAAGCAGAATTTTTTTTTTTTTTTTTTTTTTTTTTTTTGATTGGCTAGGGATCACTTTATAGGTCAGTTACTCAATTAAGGGGCTTCTTGTTCAGAGCTTCGTATTCGTTGATCGTTGATCACTGAAAACATTAGTAAATTACGGAAGGAATTATTCTAAAAGACCATCGGGTTTTGCGCTTTTGATATTGCCTTGAGCTCTTCAGGTGTTGCGGTCTTTATTTCCTCAATCGGGAACAACGTCCTTTCATTTGTCTTTTCAGTTCAGGAACAAGTTATGATCCTTTTGACCAGATCTGGATCGTCTTTGACGTTATTCAATAGATTTTGATCGATACTCACAAAAAAAATGGTTTTAGTTAAAATTAGGCATTTTTAGAACAAACTTTGATTCCATATGTTTCATGGCCAAAACATCTGGAAAACTTGCATGTCATAATCCAACCGAAAAACCTACATTCTCAGAAACTTCTCGAACATTGATTCGACAATCCTCCACAACAGTTTTATTCACAACTTAATGTTTTCATCAGTCTTTGATGTACTGGAGCGCCCAGGGCAGGCATTGTCACAAATATCTTCTCGACGATCTATGAAGATCTTTTCTGGCTCAAAGTAGATTCGTCAAATGCTACAGTTGACATTTATAGTTTTCTAAAGACCAGAAAGTAATTTGCACTTTACTGAAAACAGATTACGTTTAAAACATTTTCTATTTTATAACTTCAATAGATACAAAATGTTTGAGATTTCGAGGAACTAATATCAGCATGTATTAAGCTGCTAATCCACATTCATTTGTTCTTTTCAGTAATCTTGATTATTATGGTGATACTTTTTTTTGTGCAATAAGAAATAAAAATGCACTGCTCAAAATGAAAATTGTTTATAGTGCGAAAAATACGTTCAGGTCCTTAGAAGGTAAAGGGGGACGTTAGCCCTACTCCTCTTTATGGTAGTTTCTACTCGCTTCTAGTTTTACATGGCTATTGATTGTAATTTCTGTTTAAAAAATACGTTATGGTCTTTATACGGCACAGGGGACGTTAACCCTACTCCTCTTTATGGTAGTTTCTACTCGTTTCTAGTTTTACTTGGCTATTGATTGTAATTTCTGATTAAAAAATACGTTCAGGTCTTAAGACGGCACAGGGGACGTTAGCCCTACTCCTCTTTATGGTAGTTTCTACTCGTTTCTAATTTTTGCTTAGCTATTGATTGTAATTTCTGTTTAAAAAATACGTTCAGGTCTTTAGAAGGCACAAGGGACGTTAGCCCTACTACTCATTATGGTAGTTTCTACTCGTTTCTAGTTTTACTTGGCTATTGATTGTAATTTCTGTTTCAAAAATACGTTCAAGTCTTTAGAAGACACAAAGGACGTTAGCCCTACTCCTCTTTATGGTAGTTTCTACTCGTTTCTAGTTTTACTTGGCTATTGATTGTAATTTCTGTTTAAAAAAATACGTTCAGGTCTTTAGCCGGCACAGGGTACGTTAGCCCTACTCCTCTTTATGGTAGTTTCTACTCGTTTCTAATTTTTGCTTGGCTATTGATTGTAATTTCTGTTTAAAAAATACGTTCAAGTCTTTAGAAGACACAAGGGACATTAGCCCTACTCCTCTTTATGGTAGTTTCTACTCGTTTCTAGTTTTACTTGGCTATTGATTGTAATTTCTGTTTAAAAAATACGTTCAGGTCTTTAGCCGGCACAGGGTACGTTAGCCCTACTCCTCTTTATGGTAGTTTCTACTCGTTTCTAATTTTTGCTTGGCTATTGATTGTAATTTCTGTTTAAAAAATACGTTCAGGTCTTTAGAAGGCACAGGGGACGTTAGCCCTACTCCTCTTTATGGTATTTTCTACTCGTTTCTAGTTTTACTTGGCTATTGATTGTAATTTCTGTTTAAAAAAAATACGTTCAGGTCTTTAGAAGGCACAGGGGACGTTAGTCCTAATCCTCTTTACGGTAGTTTCTACTCGTTTCTAGTTTTACTTGGCTATTGATTGTAATTTCTGTTTAAAAAATACGTTCAGGTCATTAGAAGGCACAGGGGACGTTAGTCCTACTCCTCTTTCTGGTAGTTTCTACTCCTTTCTAGTTTTACTTGGCTATTGTTTGTAATTTCTGTTTAAAAAATACGTTCAGGTCTTTAGAAGGCACAGGGGACGTTAGCCCTACTCCTCTTTATGGTAGTTTATACTCTTTTCTAGTTTTACTTGGCTATTGATTGTAATTTCTGTTTAAAAAATACGTTCAGGTTTTTAGAAGGCACAGGGGACGTTAGCCCTACTCCTCTTTATGGTAGTTTCTACTCGTTTCTAGTTTTACTTGGCTATTGATTGTAATTTCTGTTTAAAAAAAAATACGTTCATGTCTTTATAAGGCACAGGGGACGTTAGACCTAATACTGTTTAAGGTAGTTTCTACTCTTTTCTAGTTTTACTTGGCTATTGATTGTAATTTTTGTTTAAAAAATACGTTCAGGTCCTTAGAAGGCACAGGGGACGTTAGCCCTACTCCTCTTTATGGTAGTTTCTACTCGTTTCTAGTTTTACTTGGCTATTGATTGTAATTTCTGTTTAAAAAATACGTTCAGGTCTTTAGAAGGCACAGGGGACGTTAGCCTTACTCCTCTTTATGGTAGTTTCTACTCGTTTCTAGTTTTACTTGGCTATTGATTGTAATTTCTGTTTCAAAAATACGTTCAAGTCTTTAGAAGACACAAGGGACATTAGCCCTACTCCTCTTTATGGTAGTTTCTACTCGTTTCTAATTTTTGCTTGGCTATTGATTGTAATTTCTGTTTAAAAAATACGTTCAGGTCTTTAGAAGGCACAGGGGACGTTAGCCCTAATCCTCTTTATGGTATTTTCTACTCGTTTCTAGTTTTACTTGTCTATTGATTGTAATTTCTGTTTTAAAAAAATACGTTCAGGTCTTTAGAAGGCACAGGGGACGTTAGTCCTAATCCTCTTTAAGGTAGTTTCTACTCGTTTCTAGTTTTACTTGGCTATTGATTGTAATTTATGTTTAAAAAATACGTTCAGGTCATTAGAAGGCACAGGGGACGTTAGTCCTACTCCTCTTTATGGTAGTTTCTACTCGTTTCTAGTTTTACTTGGCTATTGATTGTAATTTCTGTTTAAAAAATACGTTCAGGTCTTTAGAAGGCACAGGGGACGTTAGCCCTACTCCTCTTTATGGTAGTTTATACTCTTTTCTAGTTTTACTTGGCTATTGATTGTAATTTCTGTTTAAAAAATACGTTCAGGTTTTTAGAAGGCACAGGGGACGTTAGCCCTACTCCTCTTTATGGTAGTTTATACTCTTTTCTAGTTTTACTTGGCTATTGATTGTAATTTCTGTTTAAAAAATACGTTCAGGTCTTTAGAAGGCACAGGGGACGTTAGTCTTACTCCTCTTTATGGTAGTTTCTACTCGTTTCTAGTTTTACTTGGCTATTGATTGTAATTTCTGTTTCAAAAATACGTTCAAGTCTTTAGAAGGCACAGGGACATTAGCCCTACTCCTCTTTATGGTAGTTTCTACTCGTTTCTACTTTTTGCTTGGCTATTGATTGTAATTTCTGTTTAAAAAATACGTTCAGGTCTTTAGAAGGCACAGGGGACGTTAGACCTACTCCTCTTTATGGTAGTTTCTACTCGTTTCTAGTATTACTTTGCTATTGATTGTAATTTCTGTTTAAAAAAATACGTTCAGGTCTTTAGAAGGCACAGGGGACGTTAGTCCTAATCCTGTTTACGGTAGTTTCTACTCTTTTCTATTTTTACTTGGCTATTGATTGTAATTTTTGTTTAAAAAATACGTTCAGGTCCTTAGAAGGCACAGGGGACGTTAGTCATACTTCTCTTTATGGTAGTTTCTACTCCTTTCTAGTTTTACTTGGCTATTGATTGTAATTTCTGTTTAAAAAATACGTTCAGGTCTTTAGAAGGCACAGGGGACGTTAGCCCTACTCCTCTTTATGGTAGTTTATACTCTTTTCTAGTTTTACTTGGCTATTGATTGTAATTTGTGTTTAAAAAATACGTTCAGGTTTTTAGAAGGCACAGGGGACGTTAGCCCTACTCCTCTTTATGGTAGTTTCTACTCGTTTCTAGTTTTACTTGGCTATTGATTGTAATTTTTGTTTAAAAAATACGTTCAGGTCCTTAGAAGGCACAGGGGACGTTAGTCCTACTCCTCTTTATGGTAGTTTCTACTCCTTTCTAGTTTTACTTGGCTATTGATTGTAATTTCTGTTTAAAAAATACGTTCAGGTCTTTAGAAGGCACAGGGGACGTTAGCCCTACTCCTCTTTATGGTAGTTTCTACTCTTTTCTAGTTTTACTTGGCTATTGATTGTAATTTCTGTTTAAAAAATACGTTCAGGTCTTTAGAAGGCACAGGGGACGTTAGCCCTACTCCTCTTTATGGTAGTTTCTACTCGTTTCTAGTTTTACTTGGCTATTGATTGTAATTTCTGTTTAAAAAAAATACGTTCAGGTCTTTAGAAGGCACAGGGGACGTTAGTCCTAATCCTGTTTAAGTTAGTTTCTACTCTTTTATAGTTTTTCTTGGCTATTGATTGTAATTTTTGTTTAAAAAATACGTTCAGGTCATTAGAAGGCACAGGGGACGTTAGTCCTACTTCTCTTTATGGTAGTTTCTACTCGTTTCTAGTTTTACTTGGCTATTGATTGTAATTTATTTTTAAAAAATACGTTCAGGTCTTTAGAAGGCACAGGGGACGTTAGTCTTACTCCTCTTTATGGTAGTTTCTACTCGTTTCTAGTTTTACTTGGCTATTAAATAAAAGTTTAAATAGGGATAAAATTCTTTTAGTAAACAGTGATGATGATAACAGTGATAGAAATTCACAATAATACCAGATATTTCGGTCATATATGCAGTGACCTCATCGGTAGTAAAACTAAACTAAAACAATTTAAAACAATAGTTTATATACAAAATCAAATAAAACTACAAATTGTTTAATTGTTTAATTCTTTTCAAAGCAAAGGCGGAAGCTAACCTCTTTGACCTTCTTGGATTCTATTCATTAGCGTTCAATGATATAACACTTGGACAGAGGTCAACTACATTGGGTGAATTAAAATTTACTCTGCCAGATTTTAATAAATTATCATAGATAGAGTTCAGCCCATATTCACCTGTATCCCGATTCAAAGCAATATTCTTGAATAAGATTTTCTTTATTTCAAGAGTTTCACGAAAATTTTGCTTTAAACCCCGATCCCTAGAAATCAAAGAGACATTATCGAACAAAATAAAATGGTATGGAAAATTGAAAATGTGTTTGAAAAGGCTGAAGTAAAATCTTCAGACTTAGAATCTTGCTTTAAAGCCGAAGAAATAGAGTCTTTATGCTGTAACCATCTCATTTCCAGATTCTGGTTAGTACTTCCCACATATGAGCTTCCGCAAGTACATGGGATCTGATAGACCCCACTTTGTTGCCCCAATGAAGTTAGATCCTTCCCAGAATTTTGAAAACTATCCAAATTATTATTACTCTTTAAAGCTTTACTACTGATGACGGTCACTGCATATGTGACCGAAATATCTGGTATTTTTGTGAATTTTTATCACTGTTATCATCATCACTGTCTATTCAAAGATTTTATCCCTATTTGAACTTTAATTTATCGTCATGGAAAGGCAGTGTTGTCTCCAAAATTATATATTTGGCTATTGATTGTAATTTCTTTTCCTTTGGGTTTCATTTGCTAATTGAAAGCGATTTATGGTCATTTTACGCTTGATATATTATTTGACTTTATTTCCGCTTAGCTTTGCTTCAATATAGTAAATATAATATAGTAAATATAGTAAAAAAAAATTTTCGTATATAAATATACGCAACTTTATATACAGAGAAAAAATAAGAAGAAGAATATATATAATCTACGTGATTTCGGCCCTCGCGAGTGGATTAAGTCGTTTATTGCAAATAGGGTACGTAATTTCACTGGAATTTTATCGCAAAAATTTCATACCTGTATGATGAAGTTGGCATCGAATACTCCTTACCCCTTATCCCGAAAAAAAAAATTCTAAATCAAAAGAATTTTGAAGCAATTGAATATTAATCAAAAAGAAATTACACAATTCTAAATATATACCTTGAAACCTTTCCTGTCCAGAGCTGATATCTAACTGAACATTTGATTTTCTGCCATCAAGTGGGGTAAAGTAAGATATCACCAAGACGTATCGTCCCGGCTTTTGAAGGCGCATATCCAAGTGAATCTCTGGTTGGTTTTCGTTTATTACTGACGCTCTGCTCAAATCCAAGAAACGGAGTGTCTAAAAGTAATTAGCTATTATAGTTCAAATCATGAAGCTTTAAAAGTAATTAAGACACCAAACTGCAAAGAACCTCAACCTGTCATTAAATGTTCATTCTAGCCCAAATGAAACTCGACCTGCGGAGGGTTTAATGAGGTGGTTGATCCACTGGTATTTGTGGTAAACTTCTGTTTGTCTTAAGCTGGACATAATTATTCAGTTAAATTCTCTTTGTCATAGGTTTCATCTACTCATCTACTATTACTACTCCAAATAACGCAACGCAAAACCAAGCCGCCTGATGCCAACACAGCTACACACGCTCCTTCTCTCTTTACACCCTCTCAGGAAGTTCCCATTTCCTTGAAATCTTACCTTATCATATCCTTCCACCCTGACCGAGGACGACCTGCTTATTTGTACCTTTTTCAAGCTTGACACAAATATTCAGTTTATGTATAATGTGTCAAGGTTTTACTTATTCATTCATATTAATTTCTGTTCGTTTTAAGTTGGACTTATAGTGTGAATTTATTTCTGCTGGTTTTAGCTTTTAATCAAGGTCTTTGCTTTTCTTTGAAAAACTTTGGGTTTGGAAAAACTTTTACAACATTAATTGTAGTTCAAAGCCACAATGCTAGCTAATTCTCACTAGTCCTGTGCCTTTGCTATCATCACTGGCCAGATTCATTTGACCAAGACCAGAAGTAAAGCATAAAACTTCAAAATCGAAAGACGCAGAAAAACTATGGACTAAAAAAACACTGTTTCAGAGCCTCCCCCCCTTCTCCAAGGAAAAAATGGTTTGATATATAATCTTGGTACTAAAGACGCAAGCTCAGTCATATACACTATTAATTTTTGAAATGGCATCTGCTGAAATGTTATTAGTTTTCGTCAAAATGCCCTTTGGTCCTGTTCCAGTTTGTCAAAGGTCCATACTGTTCGTTCAAACATGCATTTCATTTGGCTAAATAGCCAGAAAGCTTTCTCGGCTCCAATGCATGGAGGCCAAATGTGGAGTAATCAAACCATCTGGAAAGGAGGTTATCAGCAAAAATGGAGGTGTTTGATTAATTTTAAAAATAAGGAATGGCACTCAAGCACAATTCAGAATATACTTAAAAATAGAGTAGCAGAGGTCCAAACTCTTCAGAGGTCAGAAAGGGAAGAGAAGAGAAAAAGGGAGAGAAGAAAATGTGCATATTTTGGCCCCTATTGTTTAATTTTCCATTAGACAATTCATTCCAATCAATCTAGGGAGGGGGATTCCCATCCAAGTCCCTCCCCCTGTTCGCATGTATATACTTAAACGTCATAGAAGTCAGATTTCTTGTTTACCAAAAGCTCGACAATTTTCGGTTAAATAAGACCAACATTTAAACATTATTTTAAATGTTGACTAACTTTAAATCTACTAACTTTATCCAGACTAACTTTAAATCTTTAAAAGGGCCCCCTAAGAAAACTATGAGGCCCCAGCCAAGACAAAGCAATTCTCTATCTTGTTCATAGGCTCCATGATCATCTTTCAATCAGGATGTATTTTACTGACCTTCATACAGCCCAAAATATAACGGCAACACATTTTTTTAATGAATCAGATGGCTGCCTCTTCTCTGTAAACTGTTGCACTACTATGTTTTATAATTCACACTATTCAAAGAATTGCGGCGAAAAACTTTTCTTTTTGCCAAACTTGAGCTTTACCATCTCAAAAGCATTAAAGCGTCCATTTACATTTCGAAAATATTACTCTAACTAAAAGTAATTGGCATTAGTAAATTTTAATTTCATGCTGTTTATGTTGATGGGGATTTCCTAACTTTTGGCCAGTCAAGGAGAATTCAGGGCTACCAGAGAGAGAGTATAATTTTTGCGCTACGTTTAGGAAGGAAAAATGACCATTTGAAAAGATAGCTTTCCAAACACTAACGCATTTGAAAAGAGAATAATAAATTTTAATAAATGAACTCTCTCTTTTCCCGTTAGAAGGGATATTTGGCAAGGCAGATTTTTAAGATTAAAAACCATTTTCCAGTTTTGAGACCATTACTAAATTTTACCAATATGACGAAACCTAAATACATTACCTAAATACAAAACCTAAAGGCTTCACCCTTTCCTTAAAAGAACTTGAAGGGTCTTGAATAAGTTCGATAACACTATTTTTCTAAAAGTCTTAATGTACAAGATTTTTTTTCGCCAGATTCGACTTTTTTATAGCATATATAATGAACCCATCAAATAAAGACAAGAACCCTGTTTTTACCCCTGCCCCGAAAATAAGGATGTGAAAATTAAGACGTGGAAGCCGAGCCAGTAAATGTCAACTTAAACTGTCAAAGATAGGATCCTTCACGTCAAACAATATGGACCTAAAGTAAAACCTTCATCTCAACTAAGCGATAGAGATGGAAGACAAATAAATAAATCCTTTTAATAAACAGTGATAAATTTCACAAAAATACTATATATTTCGGTCACATATGCAGTGAACATCATCAGTAATAATACTCTACAGAGATGGAAGGTGTACATGGATATACACAGAAGGAAGTTATACATAGAGATGGATATTTTACAGATAGTATCTACAGAGATGGAAGGTATTTCTTTAAAATATTTGGTCATTAAGACAGAGGCTAATTATAATAAATAAGGAGTTTGAAATAGGTGGGGTTTGAAATCAATCATCATAAGAGGGTGAAAAATTAATTTCAGGTAAAAGTATTTTCAAAACTGCCTTACCTGAGCAAACTAAGTTGGAACCTATAGCCCTACAAGAAGCCCTATAGTCCTACAATAAAACGGCGTTGGTTATTGTTTTGACAGCAGTTCATTAGGTGCTTGCTACCTAAAAACAAATTGTCCTTGAATTGTCCTTGTCCTTAATAAAAGTTAAGAATATTAAAAAAAAAACTATTAGGAAAAATATCAATAATATCTAGAAGAATATATGGATGTTTTATTTGCAAAAAAAGTTAAGCTTATTTTTACTCATATTGGCGCAATATAACATACGATAATAAACAGTATTAATGAAACTGAGTCTTGGGTCAGATCGAAACTTGGATTGGTTTGAGTTCAGCTCAAACTCCAGTACAACCTGTAAATAATATTACTGGTTTGAAAATGATTCGCCAATCTTAATCGTTACATGGAAATCTTGCTTGTAGAATTTTTTTTCAAATTTCCAAAGATAAAAAAACAAACTAGCTTCAAGACTTGCTTACTTAGAACTTAGGTCCTCCTGAGCCACCTAAGGCGCATAGGGCATCGACGAAGCCTCGGTAAACGTTACGTATTGGCGCTGCGGCAAGTACATCCTCCCTCTGGGGCTGTAGTGATGTGTGAGCACTGCGAAAATCACGATCGTACGTACGGCTGAGCGTGTTTCTCGGTCTTCCCCTCTGTCGACGCCCACGCTACTGCCTTTGTTGAACCTGGTTCGGGATTCTTGAGTCCTCCATCCAAAGTACCTGGCCAAGATAGCTCCATCTCTTCTTCTTAATCACTTTAGTAATAAGCGGCTGGCCAGTTCTTCTGCGGACCTCAATGTTGCTGACTCTTTGACGCCAACCGCTATTCAGCACGCGTCTTTATTAAGAACGTTGCTATTAAGAAGTCGCAGCTTTAGTGCAAGCGAGTACTTCTTTGATTTCCATACTGGCTTAAGTTTGTTGAAAGCAGCGTTTTCCATGCTTCAAGACTGCTAGCTTCAATATATCTCGTAGAGAGTCTATTCACAAAATCGCATAAGTTTTTTCGTGAATAAGTCAGTTTCGAAGGCTAATTTTTAAGACAACGATTTTTAATGAGTTTTACGCATTATGATGAAGTAATTTAAGAGCACGTTTTATCAAATCTAAAGT
The DNA here is from genome assembly GCF_049724085.1 of Artemia sp. Qi Xiang Cuo. NCBI lineage: Eukaryota > Metazoa > Arthropoda > Branchiopoda > Anostraca > Artemiidae > Artemia > Artemia sp. Qi Xiang Cuo. The sequence continues at coordinate 32,474,992 of NC_142803.1, read as the reverse complement.
TCAATAAAAAAAACACGTGACATTCCTATTGATGATATATTTTTAATTGAATTCAGAAGATTTTCTTGATTTGTATTATTTGACGCACCCTGAGAAGCTAATCTTTAAGACCCATACTAGATTTTGCCAAAATTATCACATCTTAAGTGTACACTTAACAAGCATGATATTGACCATAACTTACACTATAGTCATCAAACAGGACTGCTCTGCTTCTTGTTTCACCATCATCAACATAAGCTGCTTCTCCTCTGATAGCATCAAAGCTAGAAAGTGAAGGGTAGCTGTAATGTTTGCACAGATCCCCATTTCCGGCAATGGAACAGGGGTTTGCAACTCTTTGTTGTAGAACACTTGCTTCGTAGTAAGCTGAGGGAAGCATCACGAAATAGTCCTAAAAACATATATGTATTGCTTAAATATATATTAGGTAAAATAGAAAGAAGCCTTGGAACACGCGAGTTGGTAAACAGCCACCGCACGTGCAAATAAACTTTCAAATAGGGATGAGACCATTTATTTATGATCACATATACAGCAATCGTCATTAGTAGAAATACTAAAGTAACAAAAAAAATACAAAAAAATAGGTAACTTCCGATTCATTTACTAGATTTTTCCTGAGGGAGTTCAATAAAAAAGATTCATTCCAATTAATGAGATGTAAATTTTCTTCTTTAATCTTGCCTAAATGTAAAATTAATTTTCAATGATGCCGGCAAAGTCCTTCCGGTCTTCTAATTGCAAAAGAAACGTTGAATTTACATTTGTATAGGTGACTCGTCTCATCTCCTCATATATACGATGTATTATATATACGGCTACTGGCTTGGGGTGACGCTTGGTAAGTCATACATTTTTTTTTTTTTTTTATTTATTTACAAAAGAGTGTGATTGTGTACAAATACAGATATATATTATGTGTTTGTTGTTTTTATTTGTTATTAGTTGCCTAGTAATACGAGCTAGACTCTCAGTCGGGCATCCCCATATTGTAGTTGTATTTAGTTTGTAAATAAAAGAACCTGAACCTGAACTATTTTCGACGTAATACCTTGAACTAGGTATGATTTTCCCAGAAAATTTAAATCCCATTTTATCCTTTTAGATGTTTGATTTGTTTTCTAAAAAAATTAATTAGTCGACTTAATCAGAATCAGAATCAATTTATCAAAACAAATACCACAGGCACAAAAACATGCACTAGATGGCGCTCTTCTTTTTATAATTACATACTAGAAACAATTATATACAAAAAGATGTCATTTTAAAATGTTATAAACCCTTGCAGCTAAAATAAAAAGAAGTGTTTTTTGTTCTTGTGGCATGTAGTTTGCTTCAGTCCATTCCTCGTGCGAGTGTTCCCACAGGTTGTCATAGCAGGTGATAGTAATGTCCAATGTTCAAAACTTCGAAGCAAGAAGTGGCCGAAAAGGATCATCCACTGAGATCGGCTGTCGTGGAGATTTGGGGGATTTAGCAATTTCAGAGGCGAGTTGTAGGCAGCATATTTTCTGCAAGAACAACCCTTAGAGCTCCTTTCTGGATCCCTTCCATACCATCACTCAGGTAATCAACATTGTGAAACAGCAGGCCTCGAACGAGACCGACATATTCTAGGAGTAGTCGGATACATGTAAATTAGGCTATTTTCAGTTGATCAATCCGAAAACCTAAGCGACACATTGCCACCAATGTCTATAAAGCAAAATTTCCTTTCTTCACCATAGCGAACGAACAATCACCACTAAATGTAATCACAGAGGAAACAGAAGAGTAGGACGACACGGCGCAGGAAAATTTGTGCTTTAGAAGGATGAACCAGAGAATGTTTGTAATTCCTTTCATTGACTTGAAGACTGATTGCCATGTACTACGTTTTAAAATTATCGAAAAAAAACTTGATTCAAACTGAGTTACAGCCTGTAAAGTCTCGCAAGATATTTAAGAAGTGTATTCGAACCAATAATTGAAACCAGAAAGGATGTAATTGATAACAGCAAGAAAAAGCAGAGCAGCTAGGTTAGTGCCTTCTGGGGCATCGCATGTAATTTCCGCCCATTCTTACTTGACACCAATGGGAAAATAGTTGTATATACTCGTTTTAATTGTGTCATAAAGAATTGACTGCCAACAGGAAAATGTGTGCCGAAAATATTTGGTTCCGACTGAGTTACAGCCTCCAAAGCCTCAAGAAGATATTTAAGAAGTGTATTCGAACCAGTAATTGAAACCATAAAGGATGGAATTAATAACAGCAAGAAAAAGCAGAAGAGCTAGTTTAGTGCCTTGTGGGGAACCTTATGTAATTTCCACTAATTCTTATTTGACATCACCGGAAAAAAGGGTGTGCACCTTTTGATACCTATATTATAAAAATCAACTACCAACAGGATAATGTGCTCACAAACGCTTGAAACCTTTCATGAAAAAGCCTATTTACACTTACAACTTAATTTTGAATTCATTCAAATCTGATATAAAAATCATTTCGAATTCTTTTGGTTACATTTTTTTAAGTGTTACGGGTCTTTGACGTTCTTTCCTGCACTTTTCTTTTTCTTCAACTTTGGTTATACTCACAGCACCAAATTACCCATTCTACGGATCACTATACACATTTTTATTGTAACTTTTCTTTTAATCGCCATTAAAGTTTCCCATTCTTAAAGCACCACATGGACATTTCATCTTCTTTATTTTAAAGTTTAGGCAAATATCGCTTTAAAAATTTCTTACCTCAGAGAGTTTTATTGCTTTTATACCATGCTTTGATCCACCCATATGCTTCGTATGGCTGTATGTTATGGGCAAGTAATTTTTATGTGAATTTTAAACGTGTTCAGACTCTTCAAAATAGAGCGATGCGTGTTATTGGTGGGTATGTTGAAGGTGTAAATAACACTTCAGCTTGCTTCAACAAGTTGCAAGTGTTGAATGTAGGACAGCTACGAGACTACCAAGTTGGAATTTTGTGCTTATCAATGCTGGAATGATGTTAGTCCAGAGGTGTTTCGTGATTATTTTAATGACAATAGGTCTTTGCACCATTATGAAAGTCGTCATGGTAGTGATTTCATTGTTCCGAATAGAAGTGGAACCAGGGCCGGCTTCCATACTAGATTTTCAGGACCTAATGTGTGGAACTCTATTCCGGAGAGCATTCGGGCGGCTGAGCACCTGGGGTTATTTAAAAATAAAATGAAAAAATATTTGTTAGGTCAAGGTTCAGTTTTTTTTTTTTTTTTTTTTTTTTTTTTTTGTTATATTATATTTTTTTTTTTTTTTTATTATTATTATTATTAAATGAATTGATGAGAGATTGATTGATTTTTTGTTGTTGTTTTGTAGTGTTTGTATGTAATTTGTGTGGGTTGTTTTTTAGTGTATGTACCCGCCCAGTCGCAAGTGCTGTTTGGTATCTTTCTTGGGGCGGGTATTGGCATATTTGTTAAATATATTTTTATGTTAAACAAAATGAATTGAATTGAAAAAAAAAAATTGAATATCGCTGAAAAGCAATTTGTGGTTTTAGTCTAATCCTGCGCCATCCTCATTTTCTATTTATTTTTGTAGGTTGGCTTTTGTAAATGCTTCTACTATTATATTAAGAAAACATTTGCCAACCAAAACATTGCCAACAGAAAATTGCCAATGATTAAAATTGATAGGAAAGCGACAGTCCCTAGTTTTTGAGCCATTGAGCTAACTTATAAAAGTCCTTGTTAACAAAAGCTATAACTCAAGGTTGAAAAAATACCACGCCTCACCCCAAAATCAACTGCAGTTATACTCTAAATATTGCTTCACCCATTCCGATCATAAAGTGTACCACAAACTGACCAAACATTGTTGAAATATTATTTAAACTTACCATTAACAATGGTTTTTCAGATGTGATAGTTGCAGTCCACGTTCCCGGCGACTGAATAACAAACGGAGCCGGAATTCCTCCACTGGCTGTGAAAGTGGTATGTCTTGGATACCGGGTTGGTTCCAACTTAGTGACGAAAACCTGTTCCTCTGAATTCTGATTCTCAGATATAAGGCTTACTTTGACGAGGATCGATTCAGAATTCGGATTGATATAGTGAAATATAACACGATAAATCATAGGTTTTTCAAATTCAATGTCATATGAGATTTCTTGCTGCAAATTTGAGTAGACAGCATAACCACGCCAAGAATAATTGGGAAACTGATTTTCGTCATAAGCATAACGAGGAGCAGAGCGAGAAGCAGGAGTGTACCTTGAGAGAAATCTATCATTAGTGATCATACTGAATTCTGTTATCAGACTGATTCTATCATAGATCTTCCTTGAACTAAACTCCAAACTTAAAAAAAAATATCAACTTAGTAAATTTTCAGAAACTACTGAATAATACAACTTAGCTTAAAATAAAACTCCTCCTTCAAGTAGGGTCTAAATCTGAAAGTCTAATAGAATAAGCGGTTTTTCACCCCTTTTCACTCCCTTACTTGAAACCCATTATTAAACTTAAAATACTTCATTTTCAAGTCCTTAATCTTAGTGGCAAAATTTGAGATTTTTTTGGCTTCTTTCGATTTATCGTTAATCCATAATCCATCTAGAAACCTAATGAGGGTAGGGGCTGAGAGAAGACCCTAAATTTCATTAGCCTAGGAGTCCCTTGAGGTCTTCAGCCAGATGTGGCATTATTTGACTTTAGATTATTTGGGTTCGTTTTTTTTTGCCAGTTAAGAAAGGTTGTTAAGGCATCTGATGACACTCATTACATGGCAGAAGCGCATCCAGGATTTTTTTTCGGGGGGGGGGGGGGTACTAATTTTTTTTTAGGGGGAGGGGTTACACAAAAAACCTCAAAAAACACATACAAAATTTGTTTATGTCCATTTTTGTTACGTTTTTATGAGTCAAACAAACATTTCGGGGGGGGAGGGGGTTCAAACCGGGTAAACCCCCCACCCCTGGATACGGCCTTGTTACATGGACATAAATATAAAAGCATACATTAAGAGAAGTTTCAGGAAATAAATAATGATAACATTACTGCTACACATAATTTACCGCTGTACAGAGAAAAATAAGGGTAGTACAGCTAGAAGAGTAAAAAATATGAATATTAAAAGTATAATAGAACAGCAAAAAAGGAAACAAAATGCTACACTTATAGAGATTAAAACATATATCCCCAGTTATTCCTTCATAAATTGCAAAGCGTCTGAACACCTAACATAATTGAAAGTTAGGTCAACTAAATTAAAATGTTATTATTTTTTAAACCCACAATTGACAGCACTAAAAAACATATTCTTTGCCTCAAAAAAGCTTATCGGTGCTTCTATTAGAACTCTTTGCAATAAATAAAACCATGTAATAAAAATCTTCTATTGAGCCGATTTTTGAAAAAAATATTACACTTTTTTGGTGAAATTTAGGCGTTTTGGATTCTTTATTCAAAATTGGAATTCACCCGACATTGGACAAAAATGCCTTAGCAAATGCTCTTATCTGATACTTTTTTAGTTTTTTTTTTAATTTGTCATAAAATACAATATGTAATAATTAATTAAACACAAACATTAACCCAAAATTTACAAATTAATATTTCATAATTATATAAAATCTGTTAGTTATAGAAAAATTGGATTACATCTCTAAATCCAGCATCAACATGGATAAAGTTTTACTATGTTAATTGAAAAGAACAGAATTTGAAAAAGAAAAAGTTCAGAACATTAACAGGCAAAAACTTCGGATGATGGAAGCTTATGATTGATTTTCATATTAATATTAAAATATTAAAATTCTTGTTAGCTCCCTATTTTTAGTTCTTGGCACAACATACGGAAAAACATACTCCTGGCGTGTTCGGAGAAACATTAAGTAGATTTTAATTAGATTTTATGTAGATTTTAAGAGATTAAGTAGATTAAGTTATGTCAGGTACGTAAGCATGACTTTGTTTCAGGGGAGGGGGGGGGAAATCCTTCGAAAAAGCAGATAAAAGGCGCATTATATCATATAACGCCACGAAAACCAAAAGCACACATATTAAAAAATAGAGACTAACCCTATATTCCAAATTTCATATTGCAGACGGAGCTAAGAGCAAACTTTTCCAGAACCTCATTCACTGATACAGAAACATCTCGACGGACATTTGAAAGTTCTAAGCCATTTAGTCGGCCTTCTCATATTCGGCTGCGGATAGGTATTTCTCCTTTTTATTGAAGAAAATCACCTTTCAATATATGCTGTAGAAGTAGGAATGACGCAGAAAATGTTGAGTAACATGTAAACTTAGGGGAATATGCCTCGCGCACGCTTTTATAGGTAAAAAACTTTGTAAAAAACTGGGAGCTACTGTCAGCCACTTATCCCGCAATAGTTCAAGCTCAGCCTTCATATAGGGATCCGAGCTTGTTAGATCTGAGGCATATAACTTGATCAGTTTTTTTACATCGCCAATAGGGTCTTTTACGGCAAATAATGGTAGGATTCAGCTGAGGCCTTTCAGAATAGCTTAGTGCTTGTTTGAATCGTGATTTAAGCGATTGTGTGAGTTGGTCTACAAATGGGATGAAATGGGAATTCGATGGTAGATTTCTGTATGCTTTTCTGCCAGGATTTTATTTTGGATATTGACAACATTTCTCTTTGGTGGCATCTGATCCGGGATTTCCAGCTTTTGGTATATGCAGGAGACTCCCGAAAATAGCTGTTCAAACTTCTCCTCCGTCTTATTTCCCATATCTTGAAACATTTCTGTCACAGTTTAAACAAACTGAATGAAAATAACCACGTCGAAACATGACTGCAGCAGCTTAGACAAATTCAATGAGTGCTTCAAAACAATCACAATAAGGATCAATATAAAGTCCAACCTCAGTATGTTATTAAGCAGACTTCTGGCGTTTACCGATGGCACAGAGTCCTCATTTGTCTCTGTCAGCAAGGGCCTTAAGGTCAATACAACTACATGCTTTGATATCTGCATCGCATCGTGTGTTTCTACCCATCGAGTTTTGCACACTCCTTTCAGATTAACCCCAGTGTAAGTTTTTAAGACAGCGCTTCGCTTGGCCCTAAGTTAAAGAAACTTATTGTTTCACGCCTAATATTAATACAGTGCTTGAACTCAGGGATCCGTCATAACCAAGTTCAACACGTGAGCAATACAGTGAATATACGTGAATATACGTGATGTATATTTGATCGAGATAAAATCCTAAGCTCCTGACAAATTCCCGCCTATGTTTGTAGTCCCTCAAACCTTCGTCCCCTGCATAGTTTCATATCGAGTCCAATTTTCTCAATTCGACTTAAGATTAATTGACCGATGCATTATTCTCGAAAGTCTTCAATAACAGCAAACTCGACAACTCTACCCTGATCTGAAAAGTTTTGCATTCCAATAGTCTAAGCCCTGGGGGCATCTGTTCCTACTTCAATATGTCTGTTTTCTCGTCCACCAGAGCGGTAAAAAACGATCCAATTTCAATTGATCAATAATCTTTGCAATAATGAGCTGTCCAAACATATCAACCAGTTCGTTCTGAATTCTCGCGCTGCAGTAGTGGGCATTGCCTGCACTTTTCTTATTTTTTACAGGTTCTACAAAGATCAATTTCCCCTAATCTTCATCCCCTATGCAGTGCAAGTCCTCGTCCTCCACAAAACAGTGTTACTTCTGTAATGTGACGAAGCTGCTTTCTGTTTATTTCTATTTCTTCTCTTTTCTAAGCATTCGAGACTTACACTACCGAAGACTTTTGTCTGCTCACTGTTGCCAGAAAACTTTCACTCCAAATAAGTACGTCTTTATGGTAAGAGCTTAACGGTTCAAAAAGCCTCCCAAGGCCTTTTTCCCATTCATGTGAGGCTCCATGACAAGCTGTGCTAATTTTCGATGGGATCACCTTCTGGGTTGTTCACAAGCAAACAAACCATAATAATTGCAGAAACACCCTTTTTTGAGCCACAGACATGAACTGGGAAAGGGTAGTCTTTGTCTGGTTTAAAATACATTTTGAGTAAATTATACCTTGTTTCATCGGAAACCCAGCCTCTTCTTTCGAAAAAGGTTCCAATGGCAAGCCCAAAGTCAATGTTTATTTCGTCATGTTGTGTCTGCTACTACCTCAGCATTTGGTATTGGTTCTTGAGCTGAATTCGAAGGTTCAGTCGCAACAGCAAGATTCAGATGATCACTGTTGTCACTATTTTCAAATAAACCTCACTAATTCGTCTTTTTTTGTCCCAAAGCTGGAGAACATTCTGTTGTTTTTTTTTTTTCAACATTTTCAAACTTGTCCTATCTTAAGCAACGCTTGATTTTAGGCTGTAAACTAACCGGGTTTGACAAGAATGACCGCTTTATACCCTAGAGGTTACAATGGACCATGACCAGATGATCTTTCGAGCTAAAAGATAGCTGAAAGATTGCTTGACAGAGGGTGATAAGCTGGACTGGAAATGTGCTAATACAACGCTGGTGACGGAATCGGAAAATTACAAGCCAAAAAATCTTAGCAAACGGTTAATAAATCATGTTAACTGTTACTAAGCATATTCAATTCCTATTAGTAACTAACCAATATTCCTTGCCCTGTAAGATTATGAGAAAATATAAAATCGTGAGATATTGGGGGGAGGGGTGAAGGCTCCCTCTGCATACGTGCTAGCCTGAGATGCAAATTATTTTGCATATACATAAGTTCATACTTCGGTAAACAAATTATCCTTACTCATATAGTATCTTGTTTCTCGGGTTTCAAGTTTTTGAAAATAGGAAAGTTTTTACTTTTTTTAAATCCCGCCTCTTCAGTTCACTAGTATGCATGTACTTACTGTAGATTAATATTACTAAAGTTCTCTTAATTTATTTTACATGCTAAAGTCAATTGAAAAGACCCGTTACCCATACACTTACAATTATTCATACAGAATGAACTTACCCGTCTTCTGCCTCAAACAACATCTGATGGAGTGTTGGGAAGTAGTGTAGCTGCAGCGGCTCATCACAGGCTCTTCCCATCACTCTGGGACGGCATGTACACTGACCAGATATTTTATCACAGTGAGGGGCTAATGTGCTTAGAATTGAACCACCAGGATTACAGGAACAATCTTAAAAAGCCGAAAAATGGGGTTTAATGCTATCATCATCACGCACTGAATATCTTTTTATATTCCATCTAATTCACTCACTGGTTTATTCATGCCATAGCATGAATGGTTAGCCAGAAAGTAACTACTTTTTGTCTATCAGAGCCAGTTTTAAGTGACTTAAGTTCGATTTTTTGCGGGGGGAGGGATCAAAAGCCAAAATCAACGCTTGTGGCAGCAGTTACTAAGGATTTAAGCACGTGGGAGCTTCAGGCTTGTGTGCCCCTCCCCAAACAATCTCTATATTTTACTTTTTTGTTTTAACTCTCTATGCTGTATTGTGCATAAATTATTTCTCAGGCCATACTGCCTTTCCTTCAGGGGGCGGATTTATTGCGGGGGGAGGGGTGCAAAATAGGTTGAACCGATTAACTTGCGTAAGGAGCAAATTTAATTGACGCAATTTTGCGTTAATTAAGTAAATAATACTACTTTAGACTACGTTAGGGGGGGGGGAGGGAACTCCCCTCACCCCCCTGGATCCACCACTGTTTTCCTTTTACAATTGAAAAGAGAATCTATTATTAATTGGTAAAATATTTTTGAGACAGAGAAAAAAGAGTTTTTCAAAACTATCTTTCAAAATTTTCATCCGTTATTAATAGATTTTTCTTTTGATTCTATATTATGCATATAATCCACTCAATGAATGTATATTTTTCAATTTGTCATAATTCATTACAGTTGCAGAAAACATACCCGTTACAGGGAAATTATACAAAAATGCGGGAAAAGAAATAAAGACCCAATTTGAAAATCTTATTAATCATAGTAGCACATCGTAGTAGCCATGACACTTTGAGGAGGGAATGGGACCTATAGCCTCACCGCCTTGCTCTCTTGAGGCTAAGTTACCTAAAAATGTGGCTCCATCTGAAAAAATTAAAGGAAAAAAATAACAGTAGCATTTGAATCTGTGTTTTGTGTGTTTTATTTCAGAAAAATTCAGAGCAAGATTTCATACGAAAAAAATTGTAGAGTGATTATGACATTTAGAGGAGGGGTGAGCACAGAGATCCAACATCCCCTCCAAACTTTTCCAAAGCCATGTTACGTGATAACCAGATTCAGCCTGGGAAATTAAATCTACTCTTTTCAAAATTCAGTTAACGCAGAAGCAATTCAGTCCGTATTTCTTTTCACTTTACTTGGTCGGAAAGCCAAAACTGAATATACATTTTTATCTATAAGTATTTATTTATTTATATATTTATAAATAAATATTTATATTTATATTTTACATTTATGATTTAATTAATTTTTTGTGTATAATTTTAAAAGATTTAATATAGATTTAGTATGGGTTTAATTTTCTTATTTATAGATATATATTTGATATACATAATTATATTTTCATTTATCTATATTTAGTGCAGTTTAAGTAAATATTTATTTATGAAGATATATTTACATTTATAAACGCATTGTTTTAATTCACCACTTTTGTACTGTAGTTTATACCATTTCAAGCAAAAAAATAGAAAAAAATATCAAGGCTAGTGACCAGAGTGTACAAATCATACAGTAATTAAGATTAAGTAATTAATTAAGTAATTAATCATACAGTAATTAGGATTAAGACAAAACAACAGACAAAGCGACAATCGATGATACATTTTTGATTCTAGTCTTTTAAAGACTGGAAAGTTTTTTTGGAAAGTTTAAAGACTTTTAAAGTTTAAATTGAGGATATTTCTATCATTAGAAAACATTTAACCTCAAACCACCTATAAAAGCAAATATTTGGCAAAATACCAAAAAAACAGAAAAAAGTAGCACTGCGAAACAAAAACTAAAATAAAATGTGTTGTTAATTAGTGGAACTATGAACCAATTAATTATTGGTTCATGTTCCATTGATTAGGCAATTACTTATTGGTTCATAGTTATAACAAGCACTCAAACCCTGGATTTTATTATCAAAAGCACTATTAAGAGAAAAAAGAACACCTATAGGGACCAACTGCTTACCGGTGCATCCAAAGACATTATCTTCTTGAAGATTAAAGGTTCCATCTTTGCAAAAATCACATTGGCGAGAATAAACATTTTTCTTGCAAGGACAATCTCCAGTTTCTGTGTCACATACTCGAAGGCCTCCAGCGGTACCAGCAGCATTGCAATTACAGTCTGATTGAAAATAATAATAACATATTACTTCCTAATGCATAAAAAATGGAGGAGGGGGACATATCAGTGCAACTTGAGCTAGAATTTGATTTTCTCAGGTTTTAAAGCTGGGAGTATAAAATCCCTATTTAAGATTTTACAGCCATTGGAATTTTACTGGTGCACTTTTTATCTCGGTCCATTATCATCTCCCATATATTTCAAACTCTTTTTTAGAATTCCTGACAACCTGTTTTCATAATGACTCTTTAATCCAAAGCGTAACCTCAAAATAGTTCCATTCCTAAATCAGCTATAAGTTGTAATATTTTTTCATTGGATAATTTCTTTCAAAATGTGTTTTTTTCTAATTTTCAGTTACTATGGGACGTGGTTGGCTCTCTACAAAGTTCAGCTATCAGTGCACTCATGAACGCGAAAATAAGGATGGCTACGCGTTAAGCATCAAGCCCAATTTTGTCAGAAATTACTTTTTCGAATCTTGAAAGAATGTCTTTCAAAAAGATTCTTAAAAGGACGTCTTTTCTAAAGTTTAAGCTTTGCCCTTATGTGTGTTAAATGGTACCAAAGAATCGTAGCCGATAGTAACACGCCCAATTTTAGTTATTTTTGGAACTTTTAGAATTTTTCATAGAATTTTCAGATCCAAAGAAATTTCATTTCACAGGATTTTAGGGAATGTTCGTAAAATTACAAAATAAGACAGACGGCCCAATGAAAAAGGTTTTTATCGATTTTCATCAAAAACGATAAATAAACTGGACTTGTCTTTTCTGGGACTTTAGTTTGTCTTTTCTTAAACCGAAAAATTCCGGCAATCACTATAAATATAGTCTTCAGTTCATTATATTTAACGGCCACTGAAATTGTTCTAGTGTGAGAAAAGACAAAATTGAGGCCCTAACCTCCTCGATGGGAAAAAATAAGGATCGGTTCTCTATTTAACTTTAACTTTGTATTGTTTATTCTAATAAAATAACAAAGTTGTGGGTATTTATTGCTTTAAAAATCGTAATGAAAATGGACGCGAAAGGGTTTGGGAGCACAAATGCATTGAATGCTTATCAGCAAGCATACAAAATTCAGAAAGGGCTCAGATTTGTCGAATTATTCGAGTCGAGGTGCTTCCAGGAATGCTTATTTTTTTTCTACGAAAAAAATACACAGAAAAACCGTATATTGGGCATGCAGAATTCCTCCTCAATGGATTAAAATATTATTAACATTTTACACCTTACCACATACCCTGTCTCTGTTCTCAAAATGTTCTGGGTAAACCAGAAAACTTTTTTTGTAGCTATTAAAACCTTTTCTAGACAGTCAAGAATTGTCTAGAATTAGAGATTAAATAAAATTCGGATCAGAAACTAAAAAAATTCAACCAGAATAGATGCTAGCTTAGAAAAAGTGATCGTAATACGGGGATGGGCATTTTGAAGGAAATTGCTGCTCCTGAATAATTTTCTATTTCGGTTTTCCAGGATTTAGTTCTCTTTACACAGCCTTAGCAAATTTATTCCCATGAATTTAGAATCAAAATATTCAGATCTAAACGAGGATTTAGGAGTCAAAATCTTAAGAGGCTTTTAGCAGAAATTATAAAAAAACAACGAAAACTAGTTGACAAATCTAAATGAAATTCTCCTTTTTTATTTAAAAGAAAAAAAATTATGAACATTGCTTGGTTCGGCAGGCGGACCCACACTCTGGGTTGAGGTTCAAGCCTCAGAGGTCCATTGTCTCTTAAGTTTCTCTCGGATTAAATATTAAAATATTTTTTGTGTAAAATCGAAGTTAGGGCTTCGATTAGCACTTTCAATAAAATCGAAGTATAAAAGATTTAGCTAAGTTTACAATAAATAGTAGCTAAAATTTCTCTCGGCTTAAAATTTAGATCATTGATTCTGCATAATCGAAGCCTCTTTTAAAACCGTTTCTATAGTCCTATATTTTTATAATCTTTAATATTGTTCCATTATTCTTAATCCGTCTACATTTTTTTGTTTGCATTAGTTCTATAATTAGTAATAGGCAAAAATATTCAACAGAAAAAGAAAATTCATTAATGAAATTAGAAAAAAATATAGGAAAGAGAGGGTGGTTCAACGTGTGGCGATTGTACCATTTACAAAAGATTAATACTAGCTACTGCCGCATAAATGACGTTATAAATAATTTTTTATATGAAATATTATAAAAGTTAAAAATAATAAAACAACCATTTAAAAGGTGCAATTAAGAAAAACCAAAGTAAAAAACGCAATAAAGTAAATGACGAGGAAATGGGTCATCTGCTACATCATACCTTCACATCCAAGAGGATTATATTTTTGAAGGTTCCAAAATAAGGGTCTACATTTGTTACATATTCTCCCTTCAACCCTTTCTTTACAAGAGCAAAGCTCTCCTTTTGGTACAGAGCCACAACCAGCAAATGAATCAATGACACCTGCTGGGTCACAATTGCACTCTTCACAGGCAGGGTAGTTGTAAAAATGTTCTCGACAGACATCACATTTGTCAGTATTAAAATTAGGCTTGCATTGGCAAACACCTTCATCATCACAAGCTGACCCAAGAGATCCATAGAAATCGCAGTTACAGCCTAAGAAGATACAAATGTATAAGAACTTATTTTATTAATAGCACCCGGAAAAGCAGTTTTTTGGCTCCAAAATATTTGGATTTCTGGACCAGCCTTGTACGCTGAATTCACACATAAAATAGCATTTTCTATCGCCCATTGTTTGCGCAATGATCTGTTGAAGTTTTTCGGTATTATTTCCTATCCCACACTAAAAAATATTTAGCGTAGAAACTTAATGTTTATATTTGTATTGATTTATATATTAATTATAATTATTTGTATACGCTCCTTCCCAATCCTAATCTCTTCAAAGCCTCTCTGTTTACACCCTACCAAGAAGGCGATGTGAGATTTCTGACTAATTTTTAAATTCAGCTTAAAAATGTCTATTAGAAAAATATGTTTTAATTTTCGAGCCCAGAAAGGTTAAACTTCTGTCGCGAGGCAAATAGTGTTTGGTATTATCATGGCTAGAGTATCATTTGCGCTTTACTCAACTAATTTTCGTTCAGTCAATTATATTTATCTATATATTTAAAAGCAATGGATTTAAAAATAGAAAGCAGCGACGAAATTAAGTTTGTTTCGAAACAGCGAAAATAAACTAATTGTCAAAAACATTTTTTGTCAGGAGTTTCATTTAAAGCCCCTTACTGACAAATAAACAAATAACTTAAAACAAAATTGGGTAGACTTGGTTAGAGTATCATTTGCACCTTACTAAAACTAAAAAACAAGTTTAAAAAAAATAAAAACTTCTTTTTTTTAAACTAAAAAAAATGCCTAAATAAAAAGTTTTGTTTGGCCAATTATTTGTATACATATTTAAATGGTTAATATAATTTAATATATAGAACAAGTAATAGCTAATTTCCTAAAAATGTGATTTCAGAGCCCTGCCTTGACCCAACCTCTATCGGGAGATCCAAAGGCTGAAGGGTTCCTAATTTCTTTCATAAGAACATTAACCAAAAGGTGGTATCGGATCTCAACCAAACCTGATAAGAACTAAGAGCTGGGCTCATAGTTGTGCTGCGTAGTTTACCAAGGTCACATCATTGCTAACGTCTCCCTATAAATACGATGTAATTTCGACATAATGCCTTAAATTAGGTATTTCCTTTTTTCAAGATCTTTCTGACTTTCTATGACAAACAAATAAACGTTCCAATGGGGATACCTAATTTAAGGTATTCAGCAAAAATAGTCGTATATATGGGAAGACTTGGCCGATCAATTATATAACTATAAATTCAACAACATTTCTTTTTCAATTAGAAGACGAAGAAGATTGTGCCACCTTCATTAGCAATTCAACTGACATTTAGGAAATATTAAAGAACAAAATTTAAAACTCAGGACTTTGGACAAACCCAGTTATTGAACTCTCTTAGACAAATCTAGTGAATGAAGATATTATGTTCTATGTAAATATGTTAATTTTAATGCTTTAGTATATCTGCTGATGACGATCGCTGTATGTGTAGTCGAAATATCCAGAATTTTGTATCTATTTTCACTGTCTTATAAATGGACTTATCCCCTTTAACCTTTATTTGTTCGTTATAGAAAGTCAGTGTGGTCTTGGAAAAAATACCTAATTTGAGGTATTAAGACGAAAATATTTCTACCTGGGATACTATCTATTTTTTTCTATAGCTGCAAGTAAAATTCACCTGAGTCACTAGTATCTCATCTGTCGGTTCTACAGGGACACATACTGGTATGACTGATACCCTGCATTTTTTGGTCGTAAAATGAGGAACTAGTGTCCTATTAGTGTCCAACTAATGTCTATACTAGTGTCCAACTAGTGTCCTAATACCTTCACAACCTAAAGAAGACTTAGCTAGGCACCTCTTCTTTGCTGCATGAGTAAATAAATTCTACATATTTGCCTAATTGTATTGCGTTCACGATTCATAATTGAAAAAAACGACAATAAATAATAAACTTGTATTTAACAAACAATCCTAAATTTCAGAGCCTTGCACTGAATAATGTTAAAACTTTTATAAAACTTTTTATAATCAAGCTTTATAAATGGTTATAAGTCATAAAGTCATAGCCATAAATGTCACAAAAGTGCAACTTCTTTGCACTGAGCAGTGTTGTCGTTTCAACAGGTTTCAGGTTTTGCTAGCTCTTTGGTCGTCCTAAGGGGAGGGGAGTCTATAGTTTTTAATTATTGGTTTACATGTTCTTAACCTTTTAACAAAATATACGGTCCTCCGTGGTGGTACGAGTTTTGCTGAGGAAAAAAGGAAGCATTCACTTTTAGCGTCATTAATTTACAAAGATTTAGATCATAAATTAAAATTAATTCAATTAATAAAGTTAGAAAATCAATTTTTTTCCTTTATTTTGTTTGTTTACGTTCTTCTTTTCTTCGTAGGGATAATGAAATTGTTTCTAGGCATTCTTGACAAAACTATGATTTCTGTGATAGAAACTCAATGGTTTTCCAATATTTTATATGTACCAAAGATTAGTATTTCCCTAAAAATTTGTCAACAAATTAACAATGCTTTATTTTATTTTGTTTTCGGAAGAGACTTTTTTCAGTTTATTAGTTTGTAGTAGCTAAGTATAAGTTTGAATGTCAATGCTCTTTAATGCGCTTATTCTGTAGCAAAAAAGCATAGTTTAAACATTGCATGTCCATCATTAGCTCAAACTGTATAACTTGCGAAGCTGTATCCCTTTCAGATGAAGATTTAGAACTAGACTATTACAAGGTTATATCAATAAAAATATCATGAAAGTACATTCTGTAATTTAAGTAATGTTGGGAAATGAACTGAAATTACTTTCACATTCTGGAAACTTAAAGTACATTCTGGAAATTTCCAGCATTAGCTCAAACTGTTTAACTTGCGAAGCTGTATCCCTTTCAAATGAAGATTTAGAACTAGACTATTACAAGGTTATATCAATAAAAATATCATGAAAGTACATTCTATAATTTAAGTAATGTTGGGAAATGAACTGAACTTACTTTTACATTCTGGAAAGTTAAAGTACCCAGGGCTGCACTTATCACAAGCTCTTCCTGAGTAGTTTGGTAAACATGGGCACTGTCCGTTCGGTGAGCAAACTGCCCCAGCACTACCTGCATCGTGACAATCACATGGTTTACAGTCTGGGTATCCAAAGAATCCTGGTTTGCATCGGTCGCACCTTGCACCATCATAGCCTTCCTTGCACTGGCATTCCCCGGAATTTTTATCGCAAATTTCTTCTGTTGTTCCTCGGGGATCACATGTACAATCTAAGCAATAAAAACGAAAATGTTAATATGATTAAGACAAGATGGATTTCACCAGAAACCAGGAGATAATTTGTGAAATTGGGTATATTTCAATAGAAATTTTGTTTCCGCAAAAATGTACTCAAGTCTTTATCTACTATTTGTTGTTTTCTTTTTTTATGTATTTTTGCTATCATTTTAAATAGTTAGTTCATACGTAATTACAAAAAAAATCGGTTATCTGTAACCTCTGAAGGAGTAGTCGTAGAAACTCAGCAAGTAATTAGTGAGTTTGTGATCCGTATATACTCCCCTAATTACTGGTCAAGGAGTCTTTGGGGGGGGGGGAGGGGGACTAGCACAGTGTATTATTGTATGTTATAATGAATAAAGTCTTATCTTATCTGGTGCCTAGTGCCACACATTTAAATTGTGACTTAACGCAAGAGGTGACAATATATTGTTTTTTTTTAACCGTCACGTACAAAGGAGGAGCTTGGGGCTTAGGCTCTTCTTCCAAAATCCTATATTTTCGAATTTCTTAGTACTTGTTACTCAAATTATCAAATAATTTTTGATTACCCCTCCCTATTCCAAAAAAAATGTGTACGTGCCTATTTAATACCTATTTTTCAATCAATTTCAGAGGTGCTCCTATATGGTCGAAACTTTAGCAAGCATTACAGGACTTGAAGAAGCTTCAAAAATCATATGGCTGAAAAGCATGTATATGGACATGAAGATTTATACCACTGTATATTTTAATAATAAGTAAAAAGAAAATCTTGGACAGAGGGACCCTGGATATTATTTGTTACAAGAAAGAGAATTATCCTGTCCTACACTAAGGATATATATGGATTCAGAGTTCACATCATGTGTGAAAAATAGACCAAATTTTCAGCCCCCTCCCCTAAATAATACAAAAAATAATTATTTTCTTGAAGATTAATGTCCATATATTAACAACAACAGTACCAAGATAGTATTAATATGTTGGCTGCTAATTTATCTATCTATTGGTAACTCAATAATCACAAAGTTAGAAAAAAAGTAGACTAAAGACTACAAATTGAAAAGAGAAAAGTAAAAAAAGACACACAGAAAGCAAGACAAAAATCGAAGACAAAAAGGGCAATACACTTAAGATACGAGATGTATCAATATCAAACCAAAATTGATGTTAAATTTAAGTAGACCAAGAGACTACATGACCAGTCATGTATTCTTTGCTAAATTAAGGAAATTTGATAAAACAACAAACCTTGTGCTTAAGGGCAGGGAAAATAAACAAAAGAATTAAAAGAACGACAGACATTGCAAACAAGATAATGAACATATCAATATGACTTTAATATCAGACTAAAATACAGTTGAAATTCTGAAGATTAGAGTTTCTTATTATTAATCGATGCTAAATGGACAAGTCAACATTTTTTTTTTTTTTTCATCAAATCCAGAAAGTAACTGCACAAAAACGTGCTTACTTACACTAAGAAAAAAAAAATGCAGTTTCTGACCGGTTCCAAGATAAAATTAAATTATTAGAAGTATTTTGTGTATTTACATTTTCCAATTGCGACTTATTCTCATTCGCGTGTGAATTTTTTAACTTTTACAATAAAAGGGAATAAATTTAGGTCCACTCTTGATAAAAATTGGATACTTGAATTCTGTGATTTATTCACTGAATGTTTGATTATACATTTCCTCTTGAATTACAATTTTTCAGTTTGCCTTGCAATGGGTCACTGGGCACTCTTCAAAAATTTACACTATCATGCACCCTAGCCAAACATATCAACATATCAACATTCCAAACATATCAAATAATTGGCAAAATCAAACAATTAAATTTCAGCATTTTTTGCTATTATCTATATATTGGCTCTCTATTCATATTTTATCGTTTCAACTTTCATTTCAAATAACAAATAGGAGGTTTCCTTAGTTGATGTCAGTTTTTTATTTCAACGATGGCCACGTAACCCACAAAAACACAAGTTTTTAGACAAAATCAGCAAAATATTAGCTGATATTACGTAGCACACAGATGATCAACACAGAAAAAAAAGCCTTAAAAAGACCTAGCCAAACATATCAATAATTATTAATATCAAACCATTGAATTTCATCAGGTTTTGCTATAATCTATATATTTATATATATATCTATATAATATAATCTATATAATCTAATATAATCTATATAATCTATATAATAGGCTCTCTATTCGCATCTCATCGTTTCAACTTTCATTCCAAAATAGGAGGTCTTTTTAGTTGATATCAGTTTTTCGTTTCAACGATGGCCACGTAGCCCACAAAAACACAGAATCATTTTTTAGACAAAATAAGCAAATTCTTAGCTGATATCATGTAGCACACGGATGATCAAAATAGAGAAAAAAAGCTTTTGAAGCCCAAAATACCCACAAGCTTATGGGTAAATATTTTTTCTTTTGCCTGCTTTCAAGGTAATGGTTACAATAAAAATTCTGCAAATTTGTACTTTTATACTTCTTTTTTTATTGAAAAATATTTTAACACAGAATTGCGGCTTTCATTTTAACTGTCCGTTGTGGTATCACTGTCTAAATGTAAATCAACCAAAAACTCATGGAGCCACCATTTTTATTTGAAATAAAAAAAATTCTTGATTTGATATATATCCCTTAAGCCAAACAGTAAAACGAAATGTTACAAAATGAAAGCGTAAAATGAAAATGAAAAAGTAGAGTAAAATGAAATGTTATATTCTTTTAATACATTTACGACAAAAACAAGAAATATACATAATCTTATCATTTGAACTCTAAAATATTACATTGTCTAAAATCATGAGACGTGTGACTTTTACAATTTATAGCTTTTAAATAGTTTTTTAATATTAAAAAAAAACTATATTGTGTTCTTTGTCCTTGGGATTGCAGCGCTCCCTCCCAAAGTATATTAAGGTAGAAATATGCATAAGGCTTCAATACATAAGTTGCTTTTTTCTGATAGAATATAAAACAACATTGTAATTTCAAAAAAAAAAAAAAAAAAACAACGAGATAAACACAAAAATAGGACAGAACTTACATTGACAATCAGGGAAATTGAAAAAGCCATGTTCACACTGGTTGCAAGTCCGGCCAGCAAAATTATGGCTGCATTCACATTGACCGGTTGTAAATTCGCAAGCTTCAGATACAGAACCTGGACTGTCGCACTCACAAGCTAAAAAAAAAAGTTGAAAATTAAATTTTTATCGAAACGTTTCAAATAAAACCAATTAAGACGGTCAGGCCCCTATTGAAGGTACTTTTCTTTTTATAAAATAAAATCTAAAAATGAAAATTTTGTTAACTTAAATAAAAATTTTATGTACTTATGGCAAATTCAACGTGTATCATAAGTGAGCAATAAAGGCCTATATGCGTAATATTTCCACAAATAAATGACCAATTAGTGTCGCGACCGCACCTCGAGGTGCGGTCGAGGTTGAATCAGTACTCGTAGTTGGATTTTCTACAGTCACGTTTGAAAAAAGAAATAATCGGTTTATCACAATAGTTTTCAGATAACAGAAACCGAGCCGTGCAACAATATTGACATGATTTTATGAAACACGACGGCCCCAGCTTAGGCTACCAAATGATAGAAACAAATATCCTAAAAAAGTAGTCGAATTCAGAAACAGTTGCGTCGCATATACAGTGAGTTACAGTGGTTCAAATAGAGTGCTAAACAATTGGGAATCTAAATGCAAATATGAAATTTTAATAGGCTCATTTTAACCATAATAGCTTAGAAAATAATACTTAATGTTTATGAAAGAAGCAAAGGAGTTATGTTCGATTAATGTCCTGTTTTATTTGTTCTGGACTCAGAAAGTACGTTTAAGACGTACTTTCTGGACTCAGAAAGAATGTCAAGATTTTCCATAGTCTTGGAGAGTTTTTCGGAAAAAGGAGAATAATCACGAATTTCTCAGCCAGGCAGCTCTTTTGTGAAGAAGTCTAGTAGCAAAAAAAGGTACTCTTTTTTTGCTGTTCTAGTACAAAAAAAGTTTAGGAGGTCAGTCAAAGAGTTAATCTAGAGATTTTAATTCATAAACAGAAAAGTCTTGCCTATCTTAGGCATGCTTCTGAACTAATAGCCAAAAAACATATCCTAACAAGAAAAACCATTAAAATACTGACAGTCCAAAAACTGGGTTTATTGCCCTACGTCCTTTTCTCAAAGCACGGCACAAAATTTGCATTGTTCACCAGGTTAACACGCTACTGCTATTTTTCTGACAACTCATCACCTCAGGCCAGCCACCTGAGTCCATTAAAACTACACAATATAGCCTTCGAACGGTGGTGTTCAAAATAAGTTACAATTCAGCAAGGATCACAATTATATAATTAGATTTTCTCTAATTAAATTAAAAACAAGTTGAGTTGAAGAACTAATTTTAAAAGTCGGATAAACCATCTCTATGAGATCGGGCAAGCTTTTGATCCAGTGTTCTTTCCCCTAATATTCTCAATAAAAAAATTTATTATTATGAAGGCCACCCCTGAACTGCTTCCATTCCAAAAATATTCAAATTTTGATTCTAATGAGAGCTCATACCGCCATTGAAATTCCTGTATCATATCAGAAAATTTTTGGCTTACAGCTCAATTCTTCATTTTCTTTTTTTTATGCGATTAGTAGTCTTCTCTTAATCATGGGTTCCTAGCACACCATATCAGTGGTGAATTCAGAGGGGGCAAGGGGGCGCCCCCCCTTAGCGTAGTCTAAAGCAGTGTAATTTACTTAATTAACTCAAGTTTACGTTAATTAAACTTGCTCCTAACGCAAGTTTATCAGATCAACCTATTCTGCGCCCTCCCCCCTAAAAGAAACTGGATCCGCCCATGCACCTTATGATGGCTTAGTGGTAATTATTTTCCAAGAGTATTTAATATCCCCTGGGTACAAATGAAGGTTGTCTGAAAAGTTTCCTACCTTAAGACGATACAGCACCTTAAATGTTCACCCATCTTGCCCATTATAAACTAGTAAGTATAAAAAGACCAATAAACGCAATACTAGACAAACAGAACAAGCAATTATACTGCCAAATGAGATTTTAATATTTGGAATATCCAGGACTGACGCAGAACAAGTCCACTATTTGATAATTTCAAAGTACCGTTGGCCTAACAGAACTCAGTATTTTTTAGTGCATCCATGGCCTAAGCCATATTTGACTTATTAAACTACTACTACTACTACTAACAACTCACCGCAGCACCAAGCCGCCTGAGGCCAACACAGCTACGCACGCCACCCCACAGCTACTACGCCACGCCACTCCTCCTCCACCCCAATCTATTCAAAGCCTCCCTTTTTACACCCGCCCACAAAATTCTTATTTACCTTAAATCATCCCTTGTGACGTCCTCCCACCCCAGACGGGGACGCCCTGCTTTCCCTTTAGCTCTAGACGGTTGGCCAAAAAGAACAATCTTCGGTCATCTGTCATCCTTCATCCGCACAACGTGCCCTAACCACCTCAACCTTTCTTTCATTATAGCCCTAGAAAGCGGTATTGAACCACATTTTTCGTATAGCCTATTGTTTGAAATACGGTTAGTCAGCCGGGTACCCAGAACAATCCTTAAGCAATTTCTCTGAAAAACTTCTAGCAAATCTTCATCCGCTTTTCGGAGTGTCCAGGCTTCAGAACCATATCTGACCACTGTCATCTCTGTAGCTTCTAATATTCTAGACTTGGTTTGCAGACTTATCTTTCTAGTCTTCCAGACTTTTTTTAACTGTGAAAAAACATCCTGAGGCTTGGCTATTCTATTTTTAACATCTTCACTGCTCCCACCATCTTTACTAATAATACTACCAAGGTAAGTGAAGCTGCCCACCTGATCAATCTTTTCATTACCCAACCATCTTCCACATTGTCAAATTTTAAACTCAGAAGTTTAGTATTCAACTGTTCCTAGAAAGTTTCTCTCAAATTTTCATCCTGGAGTCTACCGACATCATAACTTTCCGGGAGGTAGTTACCCTTCCTAAATTTCAGCTTTAAATTAACCCTAGACACTACTAGATGGTGATCTTTACTTTTAACATCAATAACAACACTCCTATAAATCCTAGTATCCTGTATTGATCCTGCCAGTCTTCGGTTTACTATAACGTAATCAATAAGGTTTGCTGTCTTACCATCACTTGAATACAATGCTAACTTATGAGCCATTTTAGGACCAAACTCAGCATTTGTTATAACTAGATTGGTATACCTGTGAAATTGCAAGAGTCTGTATCCATTACTGTTTTCTTTTCCTACACAAAATTTACCTAGGCTGGGATACCATCTATCTCTTTTTCTACCGATATGGGCGTTAAAATCTCCCAGTGATAACATCATATTTCTACCTGGGACCTTGTCTATTTGCTCCTGTAACTGTAAGTAAAATTCATCTGAGTCCCTAGTATCTCCGTCAGTCCGTTATACAGGGGCATATGCTACTATGACTGATACCCTGAACTTTCTAGTCATAAAATGAGCAATTAGTATTCTATTATTAATACCTTCCCAGCCTAAACAAGACTTAGCAGCTTCTTTATTCATCATGAGCACTACTCCCTGTCTATGTACCCCATCCTTCCTGCCTGAGTAAACAAATTCTATATCACCTAATTTCATGCTTCCTACCCCTGGGATATGAGTTTCTGAAACTCCTAATAAGTCTAGTTCGAATCGTGTGAATTCGTCAGTCAAAATGTTGATACGATAGTCATTTTTTAATGTCGTAACATTCCAAGTTCCAATTTCATGTTCTTTAAATCATTGAAATTATTTTCACCTCAGGAAAAGCAATGATCCCGGATACCAGTGCAGGACGGGGATCACATATCTTCTCATGTCTACAACGAAGTACTTAAGCCGGCTTAGAACCGAACATCAAGAAGTCCGTGAGACCTGCTGATGAATGGAGGCTTTGTGTAATCGTGAGTCCATCTGGTTCACAACATGATTTACCGCACTTGGCGAGGCTCATCTATCAACAAGAGTCGAAATCCTGCACAGACAGTCTCAATTCTATTACCTCTGTCTCATTATACATCCATGCCTTCAAATATTAAGCTACTACAGGGAGGTAACCCATAATAAATAGATCAGCTAGTAAGAGTTTTTTCAGCGCGCATACACCCATCAAAAAATACTAAGCTCAGAAGAATTGTCCATTAATCATAATCCCGTGTGAATGCTGTGTCGTTTACTAGGCTATAATTTCCTCAAGGGGTGCCACTCCTCAAGTGGGAATAGAGTTGACCGTAAGGTCTCCAGTCTTGCAGGCACCCCAAAAGGGTCGAGGCAGCCCTTTGCAGAGGCTGTTGTCCATAGATCTGGTTCTCACGCCCTGCCGCAGTTGTCCCCCTATAGTGCATCCTCCCGCGATGGTGTTCTGCATCACCATGCAATTTAACCCATTGCTGGGAGAAGGTTTACAACTCATGGGACTTGTGGACAAAACAGTGGGTCCTTTTGAGTATACATTCGAGGGGCCTTCTTCCTCCTCCGCCTGTATTTATGACCCAGGGCGAGGGTGTCCTAGATTTTATTATGGACCCCCAGTGATAAGGTCCCCTCTTGGTCCGTGCCTCCTATGGAGGTACCCTACATATCTGTAGAGTGTTCCCCTATCGCCACCTGGGGACACGCTGAAAGGCCTGGGGGAGGCCAGATAAACTGACAAGTCTCCTAACACTCATGATAGTCCATGTAGATAAGAGTAATACTATTATTATGATTAGAATTACAGCTCGACTGTCAGCTAAATTACGAACCGTCTTAGTTCATGCATGTGATAGTAATTGGTCGTATCCGCGGAAATTATTAGCTAACTTTTTTTTTTACATTGGCTAATAGACTTTGTCGCGTTTTTGGTCAAACTGCAGTCAATGTTTTCGGCCATTTCTCGACCAAATTACAAATCCTTTTTGTTCATGCATATCAGAGACAACGCTATAGTGTTGCCTATAGTAGAGGCCATAAGACTTCCATGTTGTTGTTTTTTCAGACACTTCATATGGGAGGGATGGTCGATTAGGCTTTGGAGGGCACTCATTTCATTGGAAATCACAAGTTCTACTTCCGTTTTTGAGAGCCAAAAGCGATGGGAAGACAACTTACCCCTCCCCCCCCCCCCCCCAATTACCCTTTTCCCCAAATGCATCCGATAAAAATTTTGAGATAGCCATTTTGTTAAAAAAAAATAGCTCAAAGATCAGATAACAAAAATTTCAGGGTCGACACAGCCCCCCAGGGCCCAGGGACAGACGTTGTAAGTTATGCCCTCGGGGCATATATGGTTCTTATGGAAGATGTTCGTATAGACTTCAGAGAGGTGGGGGACTTCAGAGAGGACTAAAGAGGAATTAGGCATCAATTACTACTCTCTGTCCCCTTCCATTTCTTACAATTCATTTTATATGTATATGGAGGATTTAAGATATTGACTTAGGAATATTTAGGATATTGAGTATAAAAATGCGCTCTTTGAGGCACCTGGCACCCTGAAACACAATGACCAGGCACCCCTTCTTTATAATAGCTGATGCGCACTTAAACATCACTGTACATAATTTATGAAATATCAAGCGAGTTATTTTAGCTAACCGAAGCTTTAAAATGAATGTCAAAAATATCTTCTGCAATTAGAAAGGAGCTATCACTCCATAACACCTTTATTCATACTTAGTCTACATAAAGGGAGATGAGAGATTAGCTCCAACCCCCCCCCCCCAACCCTCCAAACCCCACCTAAACACACACACACCCCTTTTATATTTGTCTGAAGGTCCATGGACAGTTAGACAATCGGGACATGGAAATGCACTCCCTCCTTTAATTTTGAAAGTTCCATTTATCAAACGCTCATAGAACATAACAAAAAACTTACGAATACACTCAGGATAATTATAATATCCTTCAGCACACTGATCACAAGCTTTGCCGGCATAATTCTCCTTACAGGGACACTGTCCACCTCCAACTTCGCAAACAGGAACTCGTGTGCCATTGATACTGCATTCACATGGTCGGCAGTCTGGATAACCAAAATAGCCAAACGAGCATCGGTCACAATCAGGCTCTTGAAACTCCTTACGACATTCACACTTCCCAGAACCTTCTGCACAGTTGCCGGTGGAATAGAAAACATCACACGCACAAGCTGAAAAAAAAATTATTCAGTTTACAGAACCAATCTCCTTCTGTGGAGCATTCTCTCCTTGTGCTACCATTTTTCAAGGTCAAAAACACTTAGGCAAATGTTTACTCTAATCACCTTAAGGACAATACACATAGGAAATGAGTGAAAACGAGTATTTCATACTTAAGATCTGAATCCAGCTTTCTGAAGGGATTATTCAATCAAATCAATTAATTGATTTCTCCGAGCGAAGGCTTTACAAGAATTTTCTATTGAGTAAACTGGGAGTTAAGACAATCATTTTCTATTGAGTAAACTGGGAGTTAAGACAATCCAAATAGCAGGCCTTTCTCATCCAGCTAATTCCAAGAAAAATGTTATAAAATCGAAATACTGTATTAATTTACATTTACCATGGATTTGGACAAATATTTGCTGGGCAAATAATTTACCGGTAGAATAGAATACACAACACGCGCAAGCTAAAAAAAGGAAACTGTTCAGATTTCAAAACCTATCTACTTCTGTGGAGCATTCTCTCCTTGTCAAGGTGACAAACACTTAGTCATAGGCTTACTCTGATCATCTGAAGCACAATACATCTAGCAATAAAATTTATATTTTATACATGTATAGATGTGTATAAAAATGTAAAATGTAATCAGAAGCAGCGCTGTATATCACTGCCTAAGAAAAAACCTGTGCCTTTCATGCATTATTTACCCACTTTTTTTCTGTTCATTCCATATCCAAGTTATCAAAAGTTTTGTCAAGAGACAAAAAACAAAAATTTAGAACCATTCTCGGGCAAAATAAATCGATGCACGCAAAATTAACCTCGAATTTGCTTTCTGCATAGGCGTCCACCTTAACAAAAAAAAACTTATGAATGTCATTTTTAAGCTGATTGGAGAGGAAAAATGTAAGGCAGATTGGAAACACACAGTCTTTGGCACCCACAGCTCCCTTCTAAGTAAAAATATGAAATATCCTCGCCCCCCCTCCTCACACTCCGAACATTTCAGCTCAATCCCATCTCTTGTAAACGAAATGTTGTAGATATACCATTTTGATAACCTGAATGAAGTTTCTTTAGATTTTATTCTGTTCCTTCCCAAAGCTAAAATCCGAGGTCCGCTTGTCCCCCCTTCAAACTCACTGAAAGTTCAACTTGGTACCCCAAGCAATTTTAGAGATTATTGCAAATACGATATTTTGATATCCTCGTACCATACACTGTCATTTGATTTTCCTCGCAACTTAGACATGAATAAATCCTAATATCATTGGGGCTTATAACGCAAACACTTTCAGGTGAAAGCTACACATAAAATTTTCAGCCATAACCATCCTCCATCCCTGGCAAAAAAATCCTTCCAGCGCAAAACTTTTTAATCCTACATTAACTGATTTTTTAAACACTCCCCCCCCCCCGTAAAAAAATATCCTTGAAAGTTACAACTCGATTCTTAAATCCGCGAATTAAACCCAAATTAATTACACAAACAAAAATATCATGGATACTGATACAAATAAATAAATAAATCTTAAAACGAGTAGAAATTCAAATGAATACTCAAGTCAAACTCAAAACGAAAATAAACTACAACAAACCGGAGTTGGCTACTGTCTCTCTCCTCTTTCCTCTCCTCTCATTCTGCTTTGAACAGTGTGTTTTAATTTTTCGAACACAAAAAAAAAATAACTACAAAAATCGAGATCACTAGAAAGAACTACTGAAAATAAGCTGAATGTTTAATATATAATGATATAAATTTCTGGAAAACTCAGCGATTTAAGATTTTAAAGATTTATAAGTATTTTCGTTCTCATTTTCCAATGGTAAAATTACAAAAAAAAAACTGTTTAAATACGCTTGGTTTTAAGTTGGCTTATTCCCATAGCTATTTCCGAGATACTTTAGATATGCCTTCTTGACAACCCGGATACATACAGTGTCTTTTGATTTAGTTCAAATCCCTCTCAATATTCCCTGAAAGTTTCAACTTAATCAGTAGTTGAAGCAGTAGCAGTAGTCGCAATTTTAGTAGTAGTCATAAGTATTAGTGGTAGTCATAAATAGTAGTTAGAGTCGTAAGTAGTAATCGTAGTCGTAACTAATGGTAGTAGTAGCGATTAGTAGTAGTAGTCGTAAGAAGTAGCATTACGTAAGAAGTAGCAGTAGTCGCAAGTATTAGTAGTAGTCACAAACTGTAGTAGCAGTCACAACTTTCTGCTCATCTTAGGCTTTAATATAGCTCTTTACTTATCTTTGAACCAATTTTTGGAAAATATAAACAATATTAATCTGAAAAAAAAAGATTTAAAGATGGCAGTGTTGAGAATGAACTTAACAATGCTGAATTTGTTGATTAACGATGACGATATCCACAAAACGACATGAGGCCAGAAATTGCCATTATTGATAATCACTAATACCATGGTCGTCAACTTCGTCGCTGGTGTTACCGTTGTCGACGTTATTGACATTATCGAGACTTCATTATACTGTCGATTATGTTACTGCCATTGTCGAATCTTATTCCTAACTTTAGACATCGTCTCAACCTGCATGGCTATTATCATCATAGTTACTCTTTCTTACTTCGTCGTTAGGACTATCATCATTTCAAGCAAAGTTTAAGGCCGGCCAGATTAATATAATGTGAGTGGTATTTTAGGTCACACTTAGCTATGTATGAAACAATGTTATTCTGAATCAATGATTTCGATCCAATCTGTATAATTTATTATCAGGCTTGACACTGCACAATCATATGTACAGCCTGCTATTCACTAGATACAGCCTTGACGCTTGATCAGTCACATTGAGATCTCATCATATGCTTTTTTCAAATCAGAATATTATCTATCAGTCCAGAGAACTGGAAGCCAAAATTTAGATAGAAAGTACTACTACTTCACCTAACAACTCATTGCAACACCAAGCCGCCTCAGACCAACATACCTGCACAAGCTCCTCTTCCGCCCAAATCTATTTCAAATTTGACTCTTTATTCCCCTCCAAAAAGTTCCATGTTTTTCTCTCTTATAATCACTTTCCATCCCATTTGGGGATGGCATGCATTTCAATTGACCGCAGATGGATGGTCAAAACAATGATATTTGGCAATCTATTATCCTTAATCTGTAAAATCTGGCCTAACCTTCCTAGAGTTTTTTTTTTCTTTTTACCCCATTGTCAAAGAGACAACAGATATCTAAAAAAAGAACATGGGTGTTGCGTCCCATAATACACGATCAGACAAAGTTCGAATGAATGATGTCTAGGATCCTATATCAAATAAATTACAGTCTCCAATTAATCCCGAACCCGTTTCTCCTCTCACAGGACTCCACCCAATAAGGTCTTAACATGAGGCACTATCAAGGCCTACTCCATAATCCTAGCTAATATTATGAAACGGCCAATGTTTTGTTCGTCATACTAATCTTTCAAGTTTTATTTGTATTAGCGCACCTACGAGCCACCCTAACTGAGTGGAAGGCACAGTGGAGTTGGATTCCTAAGTCGTTCATGGTGTGGATTCGGTTTCTGGTCTTACCAATGTCAAATCCTGGCTTGTGGTGGGTGTCAGTGGTGTGACTATGCAAGCTCAGCTATCTGGGGAATGGAGAGAATATGCCTTTAAGGGCTAAGCTTCGATTCAGCTGGGTCTGCCTGGCTATAAATTACATATCATAATTAGTGTACTTATTCAGTTTTTCCTTACGATATTTTCAGAATTCGGACAAGCCTGATGCATTTAATACGAATTTAAAGTAAATTTTGTTTTTATCTTTTCTTTATTAAAATACTTTGAAAACGAGTGGGCTTAATCACCTAATATGAAAGTTTTTTTCACTGACGTTAAAAAAAAATGTAAAAGTAATTAAGAAACCAAAATGAAGGTAATTTTCAGACAATGGAAAAGAATCAAAATAAGGCCATACCAGATACTTCGGCAAGAACCTCCGCCCAGCAGTCTGGTGGACACCCTCACGGACAAGCTATATACACCCACAAAGCGATACGAGTCTTCCAGCACATTATCTCTTGTTAAAAAAAAATCATTGATAAAGAAAAATATAAACTAACGTAAGGAAGGAGCGAAGGAAATTCTAAGCAAATAAAATATACAAAATGAGCAAACTTACGTTCACAAACATCCGTGGCATTTAAAAGTCTCCCATAAGGTCTGAAATATCCAGATTTGCATCTGTCACAATTGACTCCTTCAGTGTTGTCACGACAATTTTGACAAACGCCCCCGCCTTCATAATTACCCTCAATATCAAGGGATCTTCTCTCTCTGTCAATTTCTTCGTCATACTCACACTCGTCAGAATGTCCAAAACAATTACAAGCTAAAAAAAGATATAAATATTACTATTATCATTGAAGAATTAATGAACTTGAATAAATTTCTAAAATTTTTGAATGATAAACAAAGTATGTCGATTTCAGTGATAAAGGCCCCAGTCGAGCTTCGAAATTTATGAATGGGAAAGGAGAAGAAACAAACTTTTATAGCTAAACCTCGACTCACAGAGATGGAATAATGCGCAAAGTTTAACATATGTCATTACAATTACATGTCATAATTACTCCGTCAACTGTATGTTTTCTTTTTCTGGGACACCATAAGCTCACAAACCTTCCCTGAAGATCAGGCATGTATATACAATATTGTTTCAGAAGAGCTGCCTTGTTCAGGTCAGAGGGGAGGGCACAGCATTGAAAAAATTCATAAGACATGTTAATTATTTGGAAGATAGTCATAGTTAACCGAAACTGCCAGAGCATTTAGGCGCAGCTTCATCCACGGCACAGTCACAAAGTTGACACTTGACATTTAATGTTTGAAGTTCAAGCGTCTGACACTTAAAGTGATTTGACATAACGAATATCTCAATGTTCTACAGGCATAAGTATCACCCTTCTTCTGAGTAAATTTCTAATGACTAGTGAATGAGCCAAGATTAATGGAGGTAATTTTATTTGTATATTAACCATCTTATGAAATTACACACTATGAAACTGTATTTTCTTTCCAATGTAATTAATAATATTTCTATACTAAATTTACTGGATTGTCATCTTCTTCCCTAACAGTGCCACTGATTTCAACCACAGAATAAAATTTTTGGTCAATTCTATAGATATTTTTTTTTTTTTTTTAAGCAGATCATGTTTGCATCGGAAGAGCGATCTCTAGCCCTTAGGTATCCGAGAATTAAAAAAAAATGTTCGAGAAAATGTCAAGTGAGGAAGAATCGCCATTTGAAGCTTATTCAGGGATTGCAATTGTTATTCAGGGATTGTAAACCTTAATGGTGAAGTTCATTGCGAAAAATGTTTTACGAAAATTTCGAAAAATAGCTTGAGACTCTTGAAACTGGTATTAGATGGCGTCGGATCGAAAAATTGCACCATTGGAATAAACATGGTCAAAAATCCCTTTCAAAATAATTACAACTCCGCCTTGAACAAGGAAAGTCACTTTTTGGCAGGGAATGCACTAATGTGTCTCCTTCTTTTTCTTCGCCACTAGTGAGGCACTGAAAAATCATTTGAGGGGTCATTTTAAAGCTATTTTTTATATATACGTGCTTTTCATATATAGCACACGATTACATTAAATGAAATGCAATTTTGACAAAAAAAATCTATCTTTATATACTTTTTCTAAGCAATACATCGCTTGGCAAATTCAGAGTTTTGTTAAGTCAGTCAGAGTTTTGTTTCAAGAGTTTGTTTAGTGACAGATGATGATAAAAATCACAAACATTACTTAGCAGGACAACTCGTCCATTTAGCTGAAAATATAATTTTCGGGTACAAGACAAAGAGTATAAAAAACTACGTGGCTTTAAAAGAACTAACTACTAACGCCATTGACAGGTGTAACAATATCACATAGAATTGAAACGATTCAAACAATCTTAAGTTTATTTTATGGGAATTTGAATTTCACTTAAATGTTTGATCCCTGACTTGAAACGTTATTCCCTTTCATAAACATGTTTTGTTTTTTTAACTTCCAACTGATGTGAAGCAAAATAAATGAAAAAACTTCAAATAAATGAAAAAACTTCAAATAAATACAATTACTATTTCTAAGTAGGTTTATAAAATTATCATGATTTTGCTTATACTTAAAGCTGACGTGTTTTTTTCTTTCTTTCTTCTTTTTTCCATAGAGATGAACTTGAATTTCCTCTATTATCAGTTTACCATTATTTTTGGATTCAAGATTTCACACTACGATTCTTCTTTTTTTCCAACTCGTAAATGTTTCAAAATATATTTCGTATAGTTCAGTTGTTTGATGATTTAACAATACTTCAATCTAATTTCAACTTTTATTCCATTTAGAGATGACATTAATTAAACATAAGTTCTATAGCGAGAACTGGCAGAAGCAAATTCAATTTTGATTGTACTAAAAAGAAGAAAAGCTAGATTGTATTCCATGCTGCTAGTATATATAGTTACATAAACTAATTAGAAATAGACTTACGTTCGCAGACAAAAGGTTTCCCAGCCTTTGATTGTTTCCATTTCTTTTGAACAAATCCTGGGCAACAATATTCGCACTGAGCACCACAAGTATTGTGCTGACAGTTACAGAGTAGCTTATATGGCTCCCTAGGATCAGTGACGTCACAAGTGCTAGCGTGGCCGTTGCAAACGCATCTGCCACCAATGCTAATATCACGAATTGAGTAGAAAAACTAAAAAAAGGAACCAGATATGAAATAATTGCCGTTTTCTCTTTATCGTTGCTAAAGTAATTTTGTTTAAATTACCCTCTATTATATTGTCATGCTTAAAACATAACGACAAATATCTTGTGTTCCTACAAGCCATCTTATGATTTTTTAATCTGCTGGTCAAAATTACAAAGCGTCTTCGCTTCTATTGGCCTTAACTGGGATGAAAAGTGTAGGTCAAAGCTCAAGGTCTACTTGGTATAGTTGTACTAGCCTATACCAAACAATGCAATACACAGCGCAAGCAATATTACTTTAATAAAGTTGAAAACATGAAATAGGAACTTTGACACATAAATTGATGAGCAAGACCACATAAATCTAAGTTTGACTGTCAAAGCACGACCTTAAGAAAAGATAAAAAAAAATGACATAATTCAGCTAAGAAAGAAACTTCAAGAAAGGGAGGAAATGGCAATCACAAGCTATAAATTTATGTCGTTGGTTTTTCAACTGATTGAATTTTATATATAAACTAAATTACTTCAGTAACAATATCAACCGAGCTTACCAATAAGTTCAAGCCCGACTGCCCAGAATGAGTGAAACTATGTAAGAATCCCGGTGTTTGACAACAGAATGGCTGAAGAAAAAGTAAAACCTCCTTTTACAGCCCCCCCCCCACGCCCTCCTTTTACAACCCCAGCCAATGATTTAACATTGACATTGTGTACACGTGACAGCAATCAGATTTATGACCTAGTGATTTTGAAAGTATGTCCAGTATAATTCTAGGGTTTCTAATAAACACTAAGTTAACAATAGACATACAAACAATAGACGAATACATAATTACATACCTACTAAACTGAACTTTGTGGGTGAACTGAACTGAACTGATAATGGAATGATCTGGAATTAGATAAAAAATAAACATTACTTAATAACAACTAAACTAGAAATAGAGACAAATGCTCACTTAGGAAGGAGGTGTCTTTAAAGGAGCCATTTACATAAAGGTCTGAAATTTATCTCCATTGAGGTAAATACCTATAAAATCCCCGATGTTATGGGAAATAATTTACATTATGTTTATATGGACTTTGATATACAGTTTTTACTCGCCCCCCCCTCCAACTCTTGGATAAGGTCCTGATGTCAAGAAAAAAACTTACTCGTCTCGTAACAGTTGGATCATTTTTCTGAGCGTTCATGAGCTGTCCAAATAGAGTTTTGGCCCGTAGGAAACGAAGTCGAATATTCGTAGCTTTGGTCCATTCTTGGAGCACACTCGAATTAAAAAAGTCATTTGCTGACGGCCTGTTATTTAACAGCGATACAACAATCTGAAAAGGAGTAATAAAAATGTTAGAATAAAACTCAGGCGCTCAAAAGTCAAACATATCCACAGGAATTTTACGATGTCATATATACTATAAAACACTTCTTTCTCAGCTCTTCCCCAGTCGTTATATTTTGGTTTAATTGGGTTGTTATATAATTCAATAAAAACCAGGAAAAGCCCAATGTCTACGCTCTCTGGAATAGCTGAATTACGCGTTGGAAATCCTAAAGTAAATTCAATTCCTCCTTCCTGTTTATCCTTTCCATACGCTAAAATAACACACCCTTTATTCCATTGTAATTTCTGAACCATTTAAATTACGCAATAGCATAATTATCATTTTATTCTATAGTTTTAAGTTACATTTTCGTTTGGAATTCAATGTAATTTTGTTATTTCTTGTGCCATGTCTTTTTCTTTAGCTGTTCCGTGTCATTTGTCATCTCCTGTAATTTTGCGCGTGTCACACATACTAAGAGTTAATTCCTCCTTCCTGTTTATCCTTCACAGACTCACAAACGCTAAACTAAGACGTTCCTTCATTATGTTGTAATCTTGCTTTGTCTTCTAACACATGTCTCTTTGTGCAACACTTTCATTTGCAATTCAATGTGATTTTTACTTTTTTTTCCATAGCTTTTTCCTTAGCTGTTCGGAGTCACTTGCCGTCTTTTGTAATTTTGCATGCTTCATAGATAAAAAAACGATACGACCACCCCTGGGGCAAAAATGATGTAATTTTTGCTCTTTGAATGTATACAAATGTGACGTCACTCATATGAATTTTTTTCGGGTATGAATTCAATTCCTCTTTCCTGTTTCTCCTTCACTGACATCAAAATAACTACACTCTGTTCCAGGGTGTTTAAGAAATTCAGGCGTGAATTCATTTTCTCCTTCCTGTGTATCTTAGCAGACGCTAAAATACCACTTCTTCATTCGAACATGAAAAATCAGCAATTTCAGCCGAAAAAGTAATTCAGGCGCGAAACCAAATCGTTCTCCCTGTTTATCCTTCTCAGACTCACACATGCTAAACCAACACTTTCCTTCATTCCATTGTAATTTTGATGTTAGTATTTTTTGAGCTGCCGAAAGGCCCACAAATCAGCTTTCCAAGATCAAAAGATATTTTTCTTGCTTCGAGAGGTTTGGTTTAATTCACGATTTATGCCATCCATGCAAACATGGTAAATAAAAAGAAGGGGGTGGCTGACCCTCTTCCCGGGTCCAAAATAACTCCCTCGCCATGGAAACCTCCAAACTACGGACTACATACTTTATTTTCTTGTGTCATACCTCTCCTAAAAATCCAACCCTGCTCCTTCACGAGGGCTGGACCTGTGCCTCTGTGAATGCAGCAGATTGGATACCGATATAATTGCGCCCTCAATATATATATATATATATATATATATATATATATATATATATATATATATATATATATATATATATATATATATATATATATATATATATATATATATATATATATATATATATATATATATATATATATATATATATATATATATATATATATATATATATATATATATATATATATATATATATATATATATATATATATATATATATAGAGAGAGAGAGAGTATATATATATATATATATATATATATATATATATATATATATATATATATATATATATATATATATATATATATATATATATATATATATATATATATATATATATATATATATATATATATATATATATATATATATATATATATATATATATATATAATAAATTTTATTGGTGAATTTGTTGTAACCGAAACTTTATTACAGTTTCGGTTAAAATTCACAAGGATTGTTGCTACGAGCTGTTTGAGCAAAGTAAGCGACTTTGATCTCAATGAATTTTATATATTTGGAATCACAAAAAAATTGCAATTAATTAAGTGTATGTGCTGCTCTCAAGACTCCTTTTTTGGATTTTTAATCACTATTAGCACGAGTCGCTCCTTTCTTACAGTTCCGTCAAACTACCGTATCACCTACCGTCTAATGTAAAAAAAAAAAAAATAAAGCCCAATATTTCCATATAAAAGTCAATAAAAACAGAGTTTCTGGAGTCACTTGCGCTCCCCTCTGCAAATTTCCTAACTTTGCCACAAATTACTCCACATCACCCTCCTTGTATCTTGTATGTTACAAAAGAAAAAGTTTTTTCTGGGATAAGAAGGGAGCTATGAGCATAAAGCACCCTTATTCAGGCTTATTATAAACGAAGGAAGATTAGAGAATAATTTCTACCTTTACCCACCCACCCCCTTTCGGACATTTCTTTATATCAAACTGAAGGCTCATGGAAAGTTAGACAGATTGGGCATTAAAATGGACTTTCAGGCATTTTATACCCCTCCCCCCAGCTTCTTACAAAATAGCCCAACACCACTCCCTCCTAATAGCTGATGCACAACTATGCACTGTAAACAACTTTATGAGACATTAAGTGCTCGACGAACTTAAATGTCTATAGTGACCATTGATGTTGGATGGACTACGTGACTTTTTAGAAACGAATGCATCACCTCACGGTATTACTTCCTCTAAAACTAGGAAGCTCAATACATGGACGGTGACAGATAGACTTATCTATCAACAAATGAAATGACATCATTTTTATACAATCCTAAAAAGAGCTTATCCCAGATTTGCCTTTCACTCACTCGGACTACCTGTCTTGGCTCTTCCTACAATTAGCCATGGCTTGATGCATGCCCGCAACTACTTGATTTTAATTCATGGTACTTTTAAATCGATCCACTATCTAAGAATTTCTATCGATATCAATTTGGCTCTCGTTGGGCAAAATCATAGTTTTAGTGCCATAAAATGGCAAAAAAAAACCACTTTTCCGTGGCATAATCTTTTTGGCTACTTAAAGAAGCCACTAGAACTTTCAATCTCAGCTTAAATGAGCCCTCTCCTGATTTTGTAGGACTATCAATTCAATACGATGACCCCTGGAGGAAAAAACACAAAGAAAAAAAAATGAATAAACACATATCCGTGATTTTTTTTTTCAGGAAAATGAAATAAACAATTGCAGATAGGAGCTGGAAACCCCTAATCCGCCGAATGATCCGCCTCTGATCCGCCGAATTTGATAGTGTAATTTTCATCAAGATCCCTCTCAATTTTGGAAGGGATGTGTTTTAAAAAGGGGTGCATGCCGTTTTTAGAAATTCGGTTACTAGTAGCCCGGGTCGCTCCTTACTTGCAGTTCATTACCACAAACTATTCGGTAAAATTGATTTTCGAGCTTCCGTTGAAGAATGCTAGCTTATCAAACATATTTTCTTCCACATAAGCTATAACTAATCATGAGCTTACCTGGACGCAAGCAGGCGATAGAGAAATTCTTATTCCATTGAAAAAGTCAAAATTCACGGCTTAGAATCTACTTTTATGTCTTAGAAAAATCGGACAGACTTCTTCCTTCTTCATCTATTTCCATTTTTGAATCCAAATGTTTTACTCTGTCAACCATTTTTGAAATCAATTTTGTTTTTTTTATGATTTGGTTATGGAAGAGAATCCCACAATTTTGAGGACGGAGTATAAAATGCGAATTTCCATGAACAAGCACGAGCAGAAGGGGAAGAAGGAGGAAATTCAATCAAGGAAAACCTCTCGCGGAAAAAGATGATTTTAAAATACTAGAATAGAAAACATTTCAGATGTTTAGATCTGACGTGCCCCACGAGCATGGACGCCCATAAGGGGGGCAGGACGGGGCGGCAGCCCCCTCCTGGCTGAATGATGGTGCCTTATTATTATATTTTTGTTTTGACATTTTTATCATGTAGCATTAAAAGTGCCAATTAGACCAGGTAAGCCCCCCCCCCCCCTGGAATTCAGCTTATGGGCGCTCATGCCCATGAGTGCCCATAAAATGGCCTTCCTGTTGTAACCAAACAAATTTCGAAGACTAGGTTTGTTGGTATTCAAATTTTTTTCATTCCTCTCCATCTATTTTTTGTGGGTCAATTAGAGCAAGGACAAAATTCTCACCTCACCATCTTCCAAAGGTAAAATCTTCGAGAACTGTGTCGCACAAACAGCAGCATCATCTGAATAAATTGGACCCAGAGTTTCTTGGCCAAAGAGGGCAGCACAATCTCTGAAATGTTGAAAATTAATTTAATACTTAGTTCAAATGCAAATGAAACCAGTTTCAGCAAAAAAATTCTTAAAATGGGATACTGAGGGGGGGGGGGCTCATTATCTATTATGTTTATGCGGGAAAAGTATGATAAAAATAATAAGCACCAACTTTTGCTCGATACATAAACGAACTAAATGGGATCAGAAAAAATTTAGAGCATTTTCAGGGATCATCTTCGTTTCTAAAAGTTGTTGATTGACAAAAAGTTGTTCGTTGACAGATACTGACAAACAAGCATTAATTAGTAAAATGTTTGTTAGAGCCAGTGAAAAATCTTACCATGT
Organism: Artemia sp. Qi Xiang Cuo; assembly: GCF_049724085.1. Classification (NCBI taxonomy): domain Eukaryota; kingdom Metazoa; phylum Arthropoda; class Branchiopoda; order Anostraca; family Artemiidae; genus Artemia; species Artemia sp. Qi Xiang Cuo. The sequence goes on along the minus strand of NC_142803.1, from coordinate 32,436,116 downwards.
GCGTATGGACTATGCACATAGAATATTACTAACTAAAAAAAAAAAAACGAGGTAGTGGTTACCTGGACAAACCTGTATGAGAACTTGGGCAGATTTAAGGATCCACATAGAATACTTTCACCAAGCAAAATCCACTGGATTTTGGATTTTGACATCTATGGTATGCGTTTCTAACCAAACTCAGAAATAGCGAAATACAAACTATGCTAAGAAGCAAATAAACATCTACTAAATATACAACATGTAATGTACATATATGCAAATTTAGGGATGGATTAGGGTGGGAGAGGCGTTACGTTTGAAACTGTATAGTCTCAAATGAACTTCAAATAATCCTTATTAAAATCCTTACAAGACTGTTATTTCAACAAAGTGTGACATGATAGCTTGTTATCTATTTCATTTCATTCATTATTTATTTCAAGGACCCTTCTTAGGGCCCTAAAATCAGCCACATTGAGAATCTGGCGAGCAAGGTGTAATACATAACTATTTGTTGAATTTTTCTTAGTGTATTTTGATTTTGGATAGTGACACTTTGATCTCAATTATTTTTAGTAATTCACACCTAATTCTTTAGGACCATTCCTTAAATACTTTCTGAAAGACCGGGAGTCAAAAGACGTAGACCGTACCTAGGCTTGTGAATTTGGATCGGGGGGGGGGGAGATTTAAGGGAGGCAAAGGGCCGTGCAACTAACTTCGGCCCATCCAATCATAAAGATTGAAAAGCAGTGCTTGACCCTTATTTCAGCAGGTTGCAGCATGTAAATGTTTACACAAAGATGCACTTATGAAGACTCTGTCTTAAAATATTTTTTGACATAAATCTGGGCCCCTTACTCCAGGAGCTGCATGAATCATGTCACCTTCAAAGCATGAGTATCATCAGAAAATTTTTAAGAGGAGGGGCTAATTACGGGACTCTTGTTTTGTTTTTGTTTTTTACCACGATTTGAACGGGAGTATTTCTTATTTTTCTATTTTTTCTCATGCTCTTTTCAGCATGTTGTCATGTTGCTTTCATGTTGCTGTCCAGTAATCATCAAAATCAACTTTTTTAACATAGCTTAAGCACAGAAATCAATCTTTAACTTCTAAAATTGGCAAAAAGCGAAACCCAGTCACAGAGCTTCAGTTTCGCAACCAAGAGAAGAATCTCAAATTGGAGGCTTAAAGCTTTTTGATAACGCTGTTTATTTTAAATTACGAATGCACGGTATATGAAATAGAAAACTAGAAATATGAACTATTTCTAAAGTATAAAATTTTCTAGGCACCTAAAACAAAGTCAATTTTTTTTTATACCGCAGTACTTAAGAGCAAAGCAAAGCTTACCCGTCGCTTTCAGCAAAAAACTGCCATGGCTCGTAGGTGTTGCCATTATCAACTGATCGCTCCAAAACCCATGCTCCAGGTCGAGGAGAATTTCCCATACGAATAAAAATGTAGGCGACATGAAATTCCTAGAAAAACATAATTAATAGCAAATTTCAGAATGGTTTTGCCACTACAGTCTGTATCTCATTGCTTTATTTTATAAGAAATTGACTAAACTAGGCTGTTAAGTGGGGCTTACTCAAGTACATGGGCCAATTTACTGGCGAGGACGGTGAGCTTTAGGTGTTGAGGCTGCTTCCCCAAAGAGGATCTCAATACAAGAATAATTTATCTTCAAGATTAGAGGGAAACACAAGACCTGGTCTCTTTAAAGATCCAGACTCCGCAAAAAAGCGGCCAAATTCACGTGTTAGCTTATTTCTTCTTCTTCACTATGATAATTGGACAGGGAAAATAATTCTGGACTTTGTGATTTTTCCCAGAAGTGAGAGTTGGAAACACCTAGCGGCACATAGAATATTTACCGAAGCGGCGCTCAACTAAAGTGGTAAACTCAACAAGTTGCGCCAATATGGACATGTTGAAATCGTAAATTTATCGAAAAGCTATTCCATCACCAACACCAACAAAAGTTAAGCATCCCTTCGGCGAGGAAAATAATATCTTTTAGATAGCTCAGGCATATTCTCCTGTAAAAACAAAGTAAACTTCTTGATTTTCGCAGCACCCCCACAACTATTAAATGTCCTTTTGCTATTTAAATCTAGGGAATTAAATAAAAAAAAATAATTTAAAATCAATCCAATAACCCTCTATTTCAAATGACTTCTTTTAGTGTTAACAGGGAAGTTATTGTGCATCGGCTTATGCCTACTTTATAAAACCAAGACAAATTTAACATTAAATTGGATCAATGACAGGCTCTATTTCTTATTCTTGTTTTTGAAAAGATAGTATTTTTCATTGCTCTACCTCATTTTCTTATTATTGAAAAGCCCCAAAAGCGAGGAGAATATTTCTTATGGAAATCATCAAATTCAAAGGACCCATCAATCTGGGTCACATGGCACATCTATATACTTTGGAGCCGATTCTAGCCTGCAATATCAACAACACACTACTTAATAATGCCCCACTATCTTCACTGACTAGTCTTAAACCATAATTGGGCTTTCGCATCTTTTTTTCTTCTGTGTTTTGATTTAAGAGCAACACAAGGTTTTTCATTCTTCTCGGCCTTTCCGTTTTTTTTTTTTTTTTTTTTTTTTTTTTTTTTTAATTTAAAAAAAGCTTTAAAATGTCTTGCTAAATCAGTTTCATCTAAAATCAAAACAGATCAAGCGCAAAAAAGCAGGTTTTAAACGTTCAGTTACATTCATATTTTGAAAAAGTGCATAATGCATTTTGAATCGAGGCTAATCGCAGAGGATGTATACCTCAGAAACCATAAATTGGAACATAAAGACCGGAAACCATATATGGTTCATCTATATCAAAACAGTCAAAGGTTTGACGAAGTCAAATGCTTTGTAGTTGTTTATTTTTTAATCCTAATACCCATTCAGAAGGGTATATTGTTTCAATGGATTGATGATTCTGTTCAAAAAAGAAAAAAAACTGATTGATCTCAAAATATTATGTGGAAAATGCATGTTTTATAACCTTAAATGTTTCAAATAAGTTCAAAGTTTGCATTCTCACATATTCTGATTCATTGCTTTGAAGGATATGCCGTTAAAAGCTATATATGATATACCATAAATAGATAGTAATTTTAAAATGAGGTGTCTTCTCTTATCAAGGGCCTTGGGGTGGTCAAAGTACATGAAATTTCCAGAAGGAATTTCTAGTGTGAAAAGATGAATGTACGTTACGTAAACACAATTCGAAAGTTGGGCAAATTATCAATCGCACTTTTCTTTCTGGAAACGGAAATGGGACGAAGTACTTCCATATTCTGTGTTGGCAACAGCATTTATTTGGATTTAAATTCAAGACTAAATTAAAAAATAATCCCACAACTTTTTTTTAGCAATAAAGTCGTTGTTATCCTTCAAAGATGATGCATACATACAGTACTTTACTAGATGTTTATAATAACCACAGCTGGGAATAAGCCAAAATTTTGGAATGACAGAATTTTATAGATAGATTATTTATTTCTTTTAAGGCAACAGGAAGCAAAAAAGAACAAAAAATACTTGTTTACCACTTATCATAGCGCTGCCTAAGTAAAGAGCGATGTGGGCACAATGTGTTACTTACTTTTCATTCATTTATTTTTGTCATTTTTTAGACCGTAGCACTTTGTATAGAAGGAGTTGTCGTAGAAACTTCAAAAGTGGCTCATTCAATTGGAAATTTAAAGGGCTAGTGCCTTTTCGAATAATCAAAAGTGATTGGAGGGCAAACAAGCGCCCTCCCCCACGCACATTATTTCCCCAAACACATCCAATCAAAATTTTGTGATTCCCATTTTGTTCAGCGTAGTTGAAAGGTCCGGAAATTACGTCTTTTAGAATGGCACCCCCCCCCCACAAACACAGCCCTCACGGCAAGGGTTGTAAGTTAAGCATTGGGAAGATATAACCCCCCCCCCATCCCCACCCAACAGCCCTCACGGCAAGGGTTGTAAGTTAAGCACTGGGAGAATATAAGGTTTTTGTAGAAAGAGGGGTCGTATAAACTTCAGAAGGGGCTCATTGGACCGACAATCAGAAATTCTAGCGCTCTTTTTAAGTGTTTTTCTTTTTTTTTCTCGGGTTTTGTCCGGCATGCAGTAATGCATTGGATTGTGTTTTTTTAAATGAGATGTTTGTTTATTTATTTATTGTAACCTGTTTGTAAATAAGAGTCAAAGTCATTGGAGTGCAGCTACTCCTCTCCCCTTTTTTTATGGCTTTAGACCAGGGCACTTCGTATAGTAATTGTCGCAGAAGCTTCGAGAGGGGTTCATTCAAGATGGAAAATCGCAACGTCTAGTGCCATTTTTAATAGTCGATAGTGATGGAGGACTGTCAATTTTAGGATATCCATTTTGTTCAGCAAAGTTGAAAGGTCCAGTAATTATTTCTTTGAAGACAACAGCCCCCCCCACAATAGGCCTAAGAATAAAAGTTGTAAGTTATGTCCTGGGGGCATACAAGGTTTTAATGGAAATGGTGGTCGCATGAACTTTGGAGGGGGATTATTGGACTGCAAATCAGAAGTTCTAGTGTCCTTTTTAAGAGTCAAAATGATCAGAGGGTAACTAGCAGCTCCCCCCCCCTTACGGTCTATTTACCCCAAATGCATCGGATAGAAATTTTGAGATAGCCATTTGTTCAAAAACAGCAAAAAGATCAAGCCCCCCGCCTCCTTGACAGTCTCTTTTCCCCAAACGCATCTGATCAAAATTATGATAGGCATTTCGTTCACAATAGTACAAAGAGCATATAACAATGCCTTCAGGGTGGACACAACCCTCCAGATACCAGGGGCAAAGTTTGTAAGTTACGCCCTGGGCATATATGATTTTCATGGAACGGATGGTCGTATCAACTTCGGATCGGATGGGGTACGTTTGATTGGAAGTCAGAAGATCTAGTGCCCTTTTTAAGAGTCAAAAGTGAATGGACGGCAACGATCCCCTCCCCCGCAAGTATATCATTCTCCAAAACACATCCGATCAAAATTTTAAGATAACTTTTTTATTCAGCATTGTTGAAAAGTGCAGTAATCATGTCTTTGGGGATGTCAACCTCCCCAAAGTCTTGAGGTTAAGGGCTACAAGTTAGGCAATTCGTTCATGGTTTACACATGTTATATGTTATTGAGAAAGGTATAAATGTTTGAACTTTATTTTCCGAAAAGGCGAAGGGAATTCAGTTCAGCCATTCAGAGAATGTTGAGGGGAGTGTTGAAAACTAAATCAGAACATATTATGTGTATACGGATAGTCAAAAGGGCGCAATTCATGAATGACTAGGTATATTAATTTGGAACTTTCAGAAAATGATAAGGGAGATGATCAAAAAGGAAATATTTGCATGTGACCCATACTACTATATTTGGCTATACATACTACGGCAATTCGTTCATTGTTTACATATATCATATGTAATTGAGAAAGGCATACATGTTTGAACTTTATTTTCCGAAAATGCGAAGGGAATATAGCTCAGTCTTTCAGAGGATGTTGAGGGGAATGCTGAACTAAATCAAAACACGTGCTGTTTATATGGATTGTCAAAAGGGCGTAGTTCGTGAATGACTGGGTATATTAATTTGGAACTTTCAGGAAATGATAAGGGAGATGATCAAAAAGGGAATATTTGCATGCTACGACATCTGCTACAACTACCACTACTACTACCTCTACCACTTCTACAACTACTATCATACTAGGCCTACTCCATTTACAATATTGAGGGAAAATTTGAACTAAATCCAAAGACATTATATGCAGGCACATTGTCAAAAGAGCACATCTCAAGAATCGATTTGATTATTTAGTTGGAACTTTCAGCGAATGCTAAAAGGGGAAAACCATCTGATCAAAAGACAATATGTACACGCTACTACTAATACTACTATCACTGTTACATTTACTACTACTACTACTACTACTACTTCAGCTACTACTTCTATTGCAACTACTTGTAGAGAAAGTACGTTAATACCACTACTGCTATTAGTACTACCGATATTACTATTGATAATACTATTAGTAATACAAATACTACAACTATGACTATTATTAGAACTATGCCTAAGGGTATGAACGTGAAATTTTCAAGGACCTTTTTTGGGAGGGGGGTGAACTTAATCACAACAATCTGTCTGTTTGCAATTTGTCAAAAGAGCGTAACAGCAGTATTGCAGGAACAGTCTGGCGTGTGAAGTTGAAACTAACAGGGCTTGTTTTAGGAGATTTGAACTAACCAAAAGAAAATATTTGCATTCTATTGCTTCTGCTTCTACTCATACTGCTACTACTGCTACTAACGCTACTATTTCTACTGCTACTACCGCTACTAAAGCTAAGGCTACTACTATTAATTCTACTGCTACTACTGCTACTGAAAAAAACTAATGAAAATTGAAATATTGAAACTGTATGGAACTGAATCGAAACACACTATCCCCACGCAGGTTGTTAAGAGAATTTATCAGAAATGCTTCAGGAACGGTTCATAGCATTAAGTTTAAACTTTCAACTTGTATTGAAGGGTGTGTTGAAGAGACCAAAGAGGCTAGGTGCATACTGCTTCTATTGCTACTACAACTATTGCTACTAGACAAGCTAAGAGTATTAAGATGAAATTTCCGAGGAACGTTTAGGCAAATGTTGAACTAAATCAAAAGTTTCTTGTGCTCTTTTTAAGAGTCAAAAGAGACTGGAGAGCAAGCAGCACTCCTCTCAAGCCCATTCATTTTCCAAACACATCCAGTCCAAATTTTTAAACAGTCATTTTGTTCAGCGTATTAGAACGGTTGAGTAACTAGGTCTCTAGGGATATTTGGTATATGACCCCCCCCCCCAATTTTGAAATTGGCCCTTTATGCTTTAAAACTAAATTAAAAGACACTGTGTGTATGGTTGCAAATAAGACACCTCAGTAATATATCGAGAACGACTGGGGGTATCAAGTTGAAACTTTCAGGGCTAATACTATTGTTACTTCTGCTCTTGCGATTTAAATAAATCAAAAGAATCCAAACGTATCCAGGTTGTTAAAGACCATAGATATCATTTGTTTGGGAGAAAATTTATGTTTTTTTTTTCAGGTCCGCTTGAGGAGATATAAAATTAAATTAAACAATGCTATTTTTGTCAGGATTAAACAATGGTGAAAGTTACATACAAACATACAAATAGCAAGCCAAACTATGGATTGTTATAGAAAACAACCATAAAGAGATAAAATATTTTTTTCCGCAAAAAAAACTATGTCAACAAAAAACGAACAGAAATTACTTTAAAAAACTTTTTCCACACAACAAGTTATTCAAAAAACGTAAAGAGCTCCAATAAGTCAAAAGTGAGCAGAAATAAAGTCAAATAATCTTCTGAGCGTAAAACCACCACAAATCACCATCAATAAATAAATGAAACCCAAAACAAACAGAAAAAACAATATTTACCCGAGACAAACAAAAAAAAAAGCAAAATTAACATGAGTAGTACTAACAGCCCCCTTGCCTTCTCAATACCAGCATAATTGACACTTTACTGAAAAAAAAGACCGTGGATTGTCAGTTTAATATACATATAGCTTAATGCTATTTATTCCTTAAATTTTCAAGAATTTTTCATTTATTAAAGTCAAAAAGTTAAAACATTTAAAATTTATTTTGTTTTCAGTAAAGTGCAAATAAACCCAGTTTGACTCAGTCATTCATTGCAATTTCTGTTCCTTTTGGGTTTCATTTATTTATTGATGGTGATTTGTGGTAGTTTTACGCTCGGAAGATTATTTGAATTTTTTTTTTTGCTCATTTTTGGATTAATGGAGCTCTTTACTTTTCTTTGAAAATCTAGTTTTGTGGAAAAAGTTTTTAAAATTAATTTTCAAAAGGGCCGAATATAGGTTCTGTATGATATGTGGCAGCACTGATACATAAATAGTTATATTACCTAAGTTTCTAAGACCAAGTCTTACTTCAATAGCTATGTCTTGATCTTTTTTTCCACCATATAAAATAAATAGTGCGTTTTGATTTTGTCAAACATACACCCCAATATATGTGCTTATTGGGAGTTATTGAATACCCATTGTCATCCCAGAGATATTGCAGATACGCGCTTTTAACATTCATTTTTATTTAAACATCCTTCTCAACTGTAAACTTTGGAAATAGGTTTTTCTTGGTGAAAACCAATAATTAAAATTCTAAGTATATATCAGAAATTCATATGTATAATTCTTCCCAAGGTCACTTGAACCCAGAATAACCCCACTATCTAAAATGCAAACATTGTAAATTATCAACAATCGACAACCCCACTTCTTGGAATAAAGCGATAATATTTCCTGTCTGGAAGAAGCTCAATGGTCAACAACCCAACCCGAATTGTCTTTATCAGAAGCAGATTGTGCTGAATATAAGTTACCAATTTAGATGATTTGAGTCAGTTCGAATTCTGTATCTGTCCTCGCCATATGTACATTCACTGTATTATATATATAAATAAACATTTTATACTCTAACCATAAACTATGTGATGGTTAGAGACTCTAGACATCCTCCACCGGTAGAACCCAGATAATAGGCCAACGCTACCATAAGGCCCTAAAGAGAAGAAGTCTTACTTCACAGAGAAGTAGATGATTCACAGAGAAGTGAACAAAGAAACTTTACAAAGTGGTGCAGCGGTTTTGCCGGAGAGGATTGCAGTTATCATTTTCTTTTGAGGCCCGTCACCTACAAGATTGCAGTTAATATTTTATTTTGAGGCCCGTCACCTATAGTGTCGTCGTTCCAGTTCAGTTCCAGCTTCAGTTCCAGGTTCCAGCTCAGGTTCCAGTTCAGTTCCAGGTTCCAGTTCAGTTCCAGGTTCCAGTTCAGTTCCAGGTTCCAGTTTCAGTTCCAGGTTCCAGTTCTGTTCCAGGTTCCAGGTTCCCGCTTCAATTTAAGGTTTCCGCTCCAGATTCCAGTTTTTGAGAAAAAGTGAAGAACGTCGAAGGACAATTTACGAAAGTAAGTCATGCATTTTAAGTTCGCACGCGAGTAGGAAATCTGTTAGGAGTGTTGAATAACGATTTTCCGTGTTTTTACAGCGTTGACTTAATTAATTTGTTTTACTAATATTTTTTTTCTCTTTTAAAATGAGCGCAATTCCAATTTTAGATCCTTCAGATCCTGAATTTGACAGAGATATTTATTAGAACACCAGGATGATTATAATTCCCTCTCTGAAGCGTATAAGATAGCGCAGCGTTTTGAAGCTATTGAAAATGCAATTTGTGAAGAAAGGCAGGAATTTTTATCAGCCGCGGTAGATACTGAATTTTGTTGGACAGGACAGAAGGAAGGACTCCGTCAGAACTGGCCTGACGTAAAACATGACCAGGGGAGGGGAGATATTTTAGTGCAGGAGATAGGGGTCAAAATAGGAACATAGGTAGAAATTTTAGGGAAAAAAAATATTTATAGGAACTCAGATTTGAGTAAAACCGATGGTGATGTGTCCCCTCGAGATAAAAGTGTTGTTCCCGCCAATAGACAATGTTATAACTGTCAGAGCTTCAGTCACTTAGCGGCTGAGTGCCCGAGTCAAGTATGTAACAGTTGTGGGAAAAGGGGACATAGTGCCAAGGTTTTGTTACAAGGGGAATTACAAGCATGAGTATGAATCGTTTTCAAGCTCAATCGTCTGGAGCCTCCTCTGTAAAGCCGGGTATGTTACAAGAAAACTAGTAGGCCAGATTGACCAAGAGGGGGCGATTTCTGGCAAAGTTTAAAATTCCCCTCATTGCGAATATTTTTCTTATATGGGATTAGGTGAAACTGAGTACCCTGTTATGAAAAAAGTTATTGTGAATAGTATTGAGTGTCAAGCTTTCGTAGACCCTGGTTGTCATAAATCTTTGATAGATGAAAGACTTTTTGAGATATTTGACAAACAAAAGGTGAAAGCTGAGCCGTCTTTGGCTAGAATAAAACACATTGGTAGAAATTCAAAGGCAATTGCTACTTCAGTAAAAGTAGCTTCGGATGTTACAATTTTTGAAGGAAATAATTCACGAAAAATTTCTTGGGAATTTTTGGTGGTCCCAGGCTTAGGCTTTGATGTTATTCTTGGCTGGGATATACTCCGAGAAATAGGTTCAAATCTTGATTTCCGGACTAATACATTGACTTTTTTGAATGGTGAGAATAATAAGTCGATTAGTCTGTCATTTTCTGGAAGTATAGTAATGCCCAAGAAAATAATTGTAGACCCATTCTCAATAAAAGCGGTAGAAGTTCTTTTAAGGTCAAAAGAAGGGTTGCCTTTACCTAATGGGATAACGGTCATTACAGAACCTGCTGATAAATGTTCTGAATTTTTTTTATGCAGCCTCTGTAAAAGTTGTAGAGGATAAGGGGATAATTTTTATTTTTAATAATAGTGAAAGCCCTTTAAAGTTGAACCGACGAGAGGTAATTGGCAGCTTTATTGAAGTGTCCGATGTTGTAATTACAGCCTACAGAGCTGAAATTATTAATAATACGGGAAGGGTTGATGAATACGAAGATAGAACAAATATGGAAAACCCTTGGACGGATACAAACCTTTTAGAGAAATTTGACCTATAACATTTAAATCGAAAACCTGAGTTGTGGGAAAAATTGAAAGATTTGCTTAAAAAGTATAAAACCATATTTTCGGTCCATGCATATGATATAGGTTTAGCCTGATGGAGTTTAAAGTAGATATTGACAAAAGTATACCACCACCTAAACCCAAGTCCTTTAATTTACCACTGAAAATGCAGGAGGTTTTGCAACAGTATATTTATAATATGACAAAAGCAGGTATTATAAAACCCGGTAGAAGTGAATATTGTTGCCCTATATTTGTTATTGCAAAAAGCTCAGGGGGAAAAATACCCCCTAATAAGGAGTGGACCATGGAAACTACGAGGTTTATCTATGATTGCCGGGAGATTAATAAATTAGTCAAGGACAGTGCCTGGCCCAGTAAGAGGATCCAGGATATGCTGAACCGACTTAGTTCAAAAAGAAATTTTAGCATTCTTGATTTCAAACATGCCTTTTTCAATGTATCATTGACAGAGGAAAGCCAACAGTATTACTCATTAAGCGGACCAGATGGTGTACAATATGTGTATCGTAAACTACCCCAAGGTAGTAATGTGAGCCCTAAGGCGTTTTGTCAATGGGCCTCAATTTTATTTCAGTCGGAGATTTTTCATTCTATTATTTCGATGTACATTGATGATTTGGTTGTGGCATCCGAGAGAGATAAGGCTGGTGAAGGGGCGAACTATGGTTGACCGAGGGACCAGATAACTGAGAATTTATTAGGAACCAACGTAATGAGGCGTTGTGTCGAGAGAGATGAGGCTGGTGAAGGGGCGGACGACGGTCGACCGACGGACCAACGGTTAACGGGTTTCAGAGGATCCTGGGAAAGGAAGGTCTGAGCGGTTAACGGGTTCAGAGGATCCTGGGAAAGGAAGGTCTGAGCTCCCATGGGCGAAGAGAGAGGTAGGCGGTGGATCACCGAACCTCGAAAACCCTGCAGGTTTCGTACCATGGAAAATAGTCGACAGGGCGGAAAAGAGCGTGCCAGAAGTCGACAGAGCGGAAAACGAGTTCCGTGCCAGAAAGGAAAATAGTCGACAGGGCGGAAAACAGCGTGCCAGAAGTCGACAGAGCGGACAACGAGTTCCATGCCAGAAAGGAATATAGTCGACAAGGCGGAAAAGAGTTCAGTGCCAGGAGTCGACAGGGCGGAAAAGAGTTCCGTGCCAGGGGGAGTGACAGATAATAATTTTGTGTCTTGGCTGTTGAAAATTTTTGACGGTCTGTTTCTGAAGGAAGGTGTTCTTTATTGTTATCCGCTAGGAGTCGTTGGCAAGGACAAAGGGTACCCCAGAACAGCTAAAACAGTCTTGCCAAGTATCCTAGTAGATTCGGCAATAAAACTGGCTCATGATCACTTACTTATTGGTGGCCACATGTCTATGGAGAAGACATTAGATCGAGTGAGCCGTATCTTTGTATTTGATAGAGTGGTGCAAAAGTTCGAGAGCATTGCGAGAACTGTAATTTGTGCTTGCGTAGGAATAAAATGCATCGGAACGTCAAACCTACGTTAGGAAAAAAATGAAGAGCCGAAATACCCATTCCGTGTGTTTAAACTTTTGGTTGTTCAAAATTGTCTTGAGCAACCAGTAATAACAAATAAATCAATATCGGAGGAATCAAGAATCGTAGAATTGGAGTTAGAGAATCGTGGATATAGGAGAATTGATTCAACATCATCTGTATACCAGCTTCCAGTGGAGACTCCAGTAGTAACTTCAGAAATAATGGAGGATAGCTCCGTTTCTAGCGAACAACATGAGGTTCAAATGGAGCCTAGTCTAGTTAGTGTAGAAGTAGATAAAAGAGAAATACAGGTCAAGGCAGGATCGAGTGGAGAATCAAGTAGTCTTAGGAGAAGCAATAGGAAAGCAAGAAACTAACCTCCAGGTTATCATAGAGAGCTTTGAAACAATTATAGAGATAAGAAGAGTAAGATGATTGTAAAGATTGGTATGTTATTGCAGTACAAACGGTGTTGGGAATTGATGTTAAGTCAAAATGAGGATGTAGCTGGTTTTTTATGCGGATTAACTGGACAGGAGAAATGCTTTCTTTGAAATAGGAAAAATAGAAAGATAAAAATGACAAGCGAAAGATGTTTGACCAAGCTTTTTCAAATGATGTATCTACTTCCTTTTGATATCTCATAGATAGTAAAATAACCGAATAATTTGGAAAAAAAAAGAATTAAAGCTTTGGAAAAAGGAAAGTAAAAGAAAATCTCATTGTGTTTCTGTCGAAGATTATCATTTTTGTTCAAGTGTTCTGTTCAAATTTAAATTCTTTTAAAAGATATTCTGACTATGTCCAAATTTTTATATTAGGTGTAGCTATGCAAATTTTATGCGAACTTAGCATGACAATATAAAGTGAAATGAAAGTGCCAATTGGGAAAATATTTTCTTGTGTCTTGTTGATTAAGTTTTAGTGTCAGTATTTTATTTTATGTTCTTGTTAAGTGTACCATTGTTTGAGAATAGAAAATCGTTTTTTTTTTTGGAAAAAAAAAATTTTGAAAACCCCGGGGAAAATCTGTAAACTTTGGAAATAGGTTTTTCTTGGTTAAAACCAATAATTAAAATTCTAAGTATATGTCAGAAATTCATATGTATAATTCTTCCCAAGGTCACTTGAACCCAGAATAACCCCACTATCTAAAAGGCAAACATTGTAAATTATCAACAATCGACAACCCCACTTCTTGGAATAAAGCGATAATATTTCCTGTCTGGAAGAAGCTCAATGGTCAACAACCCAACCCGAATTGTCTTTATCAGAAGCAGATTGTGCTGAATATAAGTTACCAATGTAGATTATTTGAGTCAGTTCGAATTCTGTATCTGTCCTCGCCATATGTACATTCACTGTATTATATGTATGAATAAACATTTTATACTCTAAACACAAACTATGTGATGGTTAGAGACTCTAGACATCCTCCACCGGTAGAACTCAGATAATAGGCCAACGCTACCATAAGGCCCTAAAGAGAAGAAGTCTTACTTCACAGAGAAGTAGATGATTCACAGAGAAGTGAACAAAGAAACTTTACACAACATTACCTGAAAGCTTCAACTTAATACCTTCAACCGTTCCTAAGATATCGTAAATACACCCTTACTACAAACTCGGATGCTCATAGTTCATTTTGTTTTAGTTCAAAATTTCTAAGAACAAGCTCTGAAAGTTCAACGTAAAACCCTAGTTGTTACTGGGTTACTGCACATAAGCTATTTTGACAATCAGATACACATAGTACGTTTTTACTAAGTTTAAATCACCCCAACCGTCACTAAAAATCCAATGTTTCTTTCACCAAATTCAACCAGAACCAGCCTCCCAGTTTCTTTAGTTTTGCCCCTCATTAAATAATTTCCAATTAAATCTTCGATGCGGAGAATAGAATTCCAGCACCTGAAGAAGACCCATGAGCAAAATCTGATGTGATACCACTTCTAATGGATTAAAGTAAGTCCTTACCGGAAGCAGTGGTGGGTGTTATATGCATTATCTAGCATAGTAGGCCGATAATACGAAGAACATTTTTGTGTTTAGATTGTTTCCGGAAGCTCCAGCGAAAACATTTTTTGCAATTTTGAAGAAATGGTTCTGAGCAATTTTCTGATAAAAATAAATCATATCACAAAACATATTGCAACAATAGACCTGTTAGGGGAAGGAGGTCTTTCTTTAATCGACGCTAGATAAGTCACTACCCAAGGCAAACTCCAGACTTAAGGTTCGTAAAGCCCAAAATCTCGAGATTTAGTAATTTTTTTTTACTGCAATATCTTACATTTTCAACATAGTTTTCCTATTTCAGCTTTCTTCGTATTGGTTATGTGTATATATTGTATTGGTAATGTATTGGTTATTCAAACATTGACATCATTAGCAAAAACTAAAAAAAAAGACCCTTTGTCTTCGAAACAATTGCATAAGCGCATGATTTAACGCACGAATTGACGCTGGGCCACAAAACACATACGTGCACTCACATGTCACTCAAGGAACCTGACGAGGTGCTGTTACTCAGTTTCAACAATAGCGATGAATTGTATTGTAGCTTCGTTCTTTAAATAATCATTTACAGTTTTAAGCTGAGTGTTAGGAAGATTGTTATCTGGCGCAAAGGGGAAGCTGTCATCATAAAAATACGTAAAATAAAAGAGAAATATGTCGACAAACGGAAGCATTTCCATGGAATGGAACGTAAAAATGGCCGTTCCATGGTCTTTCTGCAGTTCTGCCTCCTCAACCCCAATGCCTGCCCCTCTGCCCCCTAAATAAATTTTTAGCAATGCCAATACCGAGAATTCATAAGAGTTATGGTGGTTATTTGCAGTACAAATAATTTCCTTTAAAAATTGACCAGGGCCGCAACTTCAGGAAAATGTAGAAAAGGACAAAGATTTTTTTTCACTATGTTTTAATGGAGATACAAAAGAGGGTATTTTTCCAATCCTGGGATAGAAGAATTATTTTTCATGTTGAACTCCAATGATACATGCTTCCGGGTTGTCCGAATGGTGAATGTGTAACTCCAAAACGTATTAAGTTGCAACTTCCAGGGAAGGCTGAGGAGGATTTTGAATTGAATCAAAAGAAATTACACGCATCCGGGTTGTCAAAGGATGTACCTGCAATATCATAGGAACGGCCAAGGGCATTAAGTTGAAACTTTCAGGACATGGCGAGAAAGGAGCAAAGCAAACTAAAAACACTGTTTGTATCCAGGTTGTCAAAAGGGCGCATCTAAAACATCTCAGGTTAAAGAGTATGTTGAGGGAGATATTGAATTAAATCAAAAGACACTATGTGCATCAAGGTTGTCCAAATGGCAGATCTACATAATAGCTAAAGCTATAAAGTTGATACTTTCAGAGGATGTTGAACTAGATCCAAAGACACTATATGCATCCAGATTGTTTAAGTGTAGTGTGAAATATTCTTTTTTATATGCTTACCTTTTTAAACTTTCAGGCTATGAAGATATCTCAATTAAACTTCTTGGTACCCTCAACCGTAAACAAATCTAATCGTTTTAATTCTTGACGTCCTAGTTTTTTTTTTTTTTTTTTTGCTTTTTTAATAACAAATCAGAAGTCTTATTAATAAATGAGCTCAAAATACATTTACTCGAACAAACAAGCAGTTAAAACAAAATAAAACTCAATGATATTTCTGTAACGAAATGGTCGATCGATATTTGTCTATATTTGGGGTTGTAACATGAGGAAGGTCAGGATGGCTTCAGTCCTAGAAGACAAAAATAGTGCAGATTTTCATTCCTGTTTTCTTTTTCTGTTTTACTTAAGTAATGTTCCCCCTACTCATCCATCCAAAGTTCTATAGCAAAACCATTATTAAAATTTGTCACAAAACTTCGCCAAAACATAAATAGCAGGCCAAAATCTTAATTCTTAATCGGAAAAACGAAAAAAAAACTATACAAATATTCCCTTTATTAACCAATACAAAAATTTAAATTCAATACAGACATAAATTAATTTTTAAAAACATTTTCCTAAAAAAAAACTTTTCAAAGAAGTAAACACCTACATTAAACCAAAGGTGATCATAAATGAAGTCAAATAATAATTCTTGATCTTAAAACTAGTAGAAATCACTGTCAATGAATAAATAAGACCCGAAAGGACCAAAAATTACAATGAAAAATCAGATCAAACTTGTAACAAACAGAAAATTACCACAAATAGGACTAGGCCTAAAACATTTAAAGGCCAGAGCGTCATTTGCGCTGTAATGAAAACAAAATGTTTCCTAATTTTTTTTTTCTTTTATAACGTCCAGAATTACTAAGATTTCGAGGAATGAGTATCATTAGGCTATATATTAAACAGCCACTCTACTTTCGTTAGATCTTTCCATCAATCTTGGTTATTATGGTGACTTTTTTCTTTTATTTTTCTTCTTGTTCATGACGTTACGACAATTCTCTTTATTTTGGTAAATGCAGTAGTTGAATAATTTGAAAGTCTTGAAAAATGAGGACAAGGAGACGAGACTCGTCAAAGGCTGGATTTGGAGCTACATATCTGAATTAAATTGAATTTATTTATATAATATATCTACGCTGCTTTACAATTTTGTAACACTCTATAACCTTGAATTGGTATAATCAATTTCTTACTTGTCCAAGATCAATTGTAAGATTAACCTCTCCATACTTTAATCCTCTAGACATAGGAGGGCTTTGCCACCATCTTTCTCTCCCGTCAATAGCATTCTCTGGAGGATGACTCTTAAGTGGATCATTTGGGTCGCAATAATCACAAAGCTAAAATATCACAAAAAAATAATAATAAATAAATATGAGAAGTATCACAGAAAATTTAGGAAAACTGTCCAGAAAAGTAGAGATGCCTTATTGAGTCCTACGAGTACACCATATAAGGGCATAGAGTCATTAGGGAGAATGATTGCGTAATGGGGTCAATGACCTAAATTTCCAAGTGTGTCAACAACAACAACATCGACCTTGACATTCGCTGAGAGCGTGCACTTACAACAACAACAACATCGACCTTGGAACACCTGTGCTGTCGACCTCAATTCACCTATCGTGAATCAATAATTCCCCTTAGAAACAACAAATTAATTTCCCCTTTCTTGACAGATCAATCAATCAATGACATCATCTGTCAGACTTTAAAAATTTTCGCCTAGAAACATTTCTCCAGGAATAGATCCAAATCATTAATGTCTTTGCCTCGGGAACAGTTCTACTGGTCGAACTCCAAAGGATATTAATAACCAAAGGCCATGGAAACAGTTCTCCAAGAAACATCTTAGCGATGAATTGTTTTAGCGCGGGAAAGAGTTTCCTAGTAATTTGAAATACATTAGCACAGAGATACCAAAAACAAAAGAAACACGCTGAATTTACGTTTAGGGATTATTTGGGCGAAACCGTTTTAGACAGGTTATGGAATTATTTCGGCGAAACAGATAGAGACATTTTAAAAGAAGATTTTGGAAGAGATTTTAGAAGAGGTTTTGAGTGTGGTCGTTATAATACACAAGTTTTATTTGAACAGTGTTGTGAGGTCCTCTAACCCAACCCAAAGGGTTCCAATCCTCCTACCCAACCCCGAAGGAAGCCCCCGGTACTCAAAGGCCCCCCAAGCTCCCAAAGGGCCACCGGCGCCCCCAAAGGCCCACCCAGACCCCCAAAGGCCATCCCCGGGCCCCCCAAAGGCCCCCCAAGCTCCCAAAGGACCAACGGGGTCCCAAAGACCCTCCACCGGTCCCCAAATGTCCCCCAGACCCCCAACTGCCCCCCCGGACCCCCAAAGGCCCTCCCTGTGCCCCAAAGGTCCTCCCTGTGCCCCCAAAGGCCATCCCCGGGCCCTACAAAGGCACATCGAGCTCCCAAAGGACCACCGGTCCGCAAGGATCCCCAAAGGCACTCCCCTGGTCCTCAAAGGTCCCCCGGGCTCCCAAAGGGACAACCGGCCCCCGAACGGTCCCCCGGGCCCCCCACAGGGCCACCCCCCGGCCCCCAAGGTCCCCAGAGCGCCCAAAGGCCCTCCTCCGGTCCCCCCGGCACCCAAAAGACCAATCGGTCCTCAAGGCCCCCCTCAGACCCTCAAAGACCCTCCCCCGCCCCCCAACGCCCCCCCCCGTCTCCAAAGGTCCCCCGGGCTCCCATATGACCACCCCCGCCCTCAAGGGTCCCAGGCTCCCCAAACGCCCTCCCCCGACCCCTCCCAAGAGCCCCCTCGCCAATTTTAAAAAATTTTATTGGGTTATTATATATTTTAAGAACAAGTTCCATTCTTAATGTCCCTCCTAAACCCATTTTCCAACTTGAAGTAGCAATCCCTTCACACACAACTATACTTTACAGCTTTTTGGATACCTCAACATCAAGAAATACTTTTCAAAGACCATTTCAGAGCAAGTTAATTTCTTAATGTTCATTCTAAACCCATTTTCCAACTTGAAGTACTTATCTTTTTCACTCACAACTATACTCTACAGCTTTTTGGATACCTCAACACCAAGAAATACTTTTCAAAGACCATTTCAGAGCAAGTTAATTTCTTAATGTCCTTCCTAAACCCATTTTCCCACTTGAAGTACTTATCTTTTTCACCCACAACTATACTCTACAGCTTTTTGGATACCTCAACACCAAGAAATACTTTTCAAAGACCATTTCAGAGCAAGTTACTTTCTTAATGTCATTCCTAAACCCATTTTCCGACTTGAAGTAGCAATCCCTTCACTCACAACTATACTCTACAGCTTTTTGGATACCTCAACACCAAGAAATACTTTTCAAAGACCATTTTAGAGCAAGTTACTTTCTTAATGTTCATTCTAAACCCATTTTCCAACTTGAAGTACTTATCTTTTTCACCCACAACTATACCTTACAGCTTTTTTGATATCTCAACACCAAGAAATACTTTTCAAAGACCATTTCAGAGCAAGTTACTATCTTAATTTCCCTCCTAAACCAATTTTCCAACTTGAAGTACTTATATTTTTCACACACAACTATACTTTACAGCTTTTTGGATACCTCAACACCAAGAAATCTCTTTCAAAGACTATTTCAGAGCAAGTTACTTTCTTAATGTTCTTTCTAAACCCATTTTCCAACTTGAAGTACAACTCACATAACTTATAACTAGACTTTACAGCTTTTTGGATACCTAAACATCAAGAAATACTTTTCAAAGACCATTTCAGAGCAGGTTACTTTCTTAATGTCCCTCCTAAACCCATTTTCCAACTTGAAGTACTTATCTTTTTCACTCACAACTAGACCTTACAGCTTTTTGGATACCTCAATTTCAAGAAATACTTTTCAAAAACCATTTCAGAGCAATTTACTTTCTTAATGTCCCTTCTAAACCCATTCTCCGACTTGAAGTACTTATCTTTTTCACCCACAACTATACTTTACAGCTTTTGGATACCTCAACGTCAAGAAATACTTTTCAAAGACCATTTCAGAGCAAGTTAATTTCTTAATGTCCCTCCTAAACCCAATTTTCCAACTTGAAGTACTTATCTTTTTCACCCACTTTCTCAATAAAAAAAGAAATTAGTTTTTAATCAATTCTAATTTTCCAAATAATATAAAAATTTTCCACTTCGGTTCTGATTTTTCTCAAAGGGGTGAAAAAATTTAAAATAATGTTCCAAATTTTTCATAGAAATAGAAAAGTTCAAGTTCTCTTCTGAATTTTATCAAAGAACACGCTTCAGTTCTAATTTCTCCAGAAAAAATAAAAATCTTCCACTTCAGTTCTTTATTTCACAAAGACATAAAGAAATTTAAAGTTCAATTCTAAATTTTTGGTGGAAGATAGAAAAAGTAATACCATACTTGTGAATATTTTCATGGAAGATAAAAAGTTCTAGTTCAATTTATAATTTCCTCAATGAAGTGAAGAAAAGTTCAAGTTCTCTTCTGAATTTTACTAAAGAACACAATTCAATTCTAATTTCACCAGAGAAAATAAAAATCTTCCACTTCAGTTCTTTATTTCACAAAGACATAAAGAAATTTAAAGTTCAATTCTAAATTTTTTGGAGGAAGATAGAAAAAGTAATACCATACTTGTGAATATTTTCATGGAAGATAAAAAGTTCTAGTTCAATTTACAAATTCCTCAACGAAGTGAAGAAAAATTCAAGTTCTCTTCTGAATTTTACCAAAGAACACAATTCAATTCTAATTTCTCCAGGGAAAACAAAAATCTTCCACTTCAGTTCTTTATTTCACATAGACATAAAGAAATTTAAAGTTCAATTCTAAATTTTTCGGTGGAAGATAGAAAAAGTAATACCATACTTGTGAATATTTTCCAGGAAGATAAAAAGTTCTAGTTCAATTTACAATTTCCTCAACGAAGCGAAGAAAAGTTCAAGTTCTCTTCTGAATTTTACTAAAGAACACACTTCATTTCTAATTTCTCCAGAGAAAACAAAAATCTTCCACTTCAGTTCTTTATTTCACAAAGACAAAGAAATTTAAAGTTCAATTCTAAATTTTTTGGAGGAAGATAGAAAAAGTAATACCATACTTGTGAATATTTTCATGGAAGATAAAAAGTTCTAGTTCAATTTACAAAATCCTCAACGAAGTGAAGAAAAGTTCAAGTTCTCTTCTGAATTTTATCAAAGAACACAATTCAATTCTAATTTCTCCAGGGAAAACAAAAATCTTCCACTTCAGTTCTTTTATTCACAAAGACATAAAGAAATTTAAAGTTCAATTCTAAATTTTTCGGAGGAAGATAGAAAAAGTAATACCATACTTGTGAATATTTTCCCGGAAGATAAAAAGTTCTAGTTCAATTTAAAATTTTCTCAACGAAGCGAAGAAAAATTCAAGTTCTCTTCTGAATTTTACCAAAGAACAAGCTTCAATTCTAATTTCTCCAGAGAAAACAAAAATCTTCCACTTCAGTTCTTTATTTCACATAGACATAAAGAAATTTAAAGTTCAATTCTAAATTTTTCGGTGGAAGATAGAAAAAGTAATACCATACTTGTGAATATTTTCCCTGAAGATAAAAAGTTCTAGTTCAATTAAAAATTTTCTCAACGAAGTGAAGAAAAGTTCAAGTTCTCTTCTGAATTTTACCAAAGAACACGCTTCAATTCTAATTTCTCCATAGAAAACAAAAATCTTCCACTTAAGTTCTTTATTTAACATAGACATAAAGAAATTTAAATTTCAATTCTAAATTTTTCGGTTGAAGATAGAAAAAGTAATACCACACTTGTGAATATTTTCACGGAAGATAAAAAGTTATAGTTCAATTTAAAATCTTCTCAACGAAGTGAAGAAAAATTCAAGTTCTCTTCTGAATTTTACCAAAGAACACAATTCAATTCTAATTTCACCAGAGAAAATAAAAATCTTCCACTTCAGTTCTTTATTTCACAAAGACATGAAAAATTTAAAGTTCGATTCTAAATTTTTCGGTGGAAGATAGAAAAAGTAATACCAAACTTGTGAATATTTTCCCGGAAGATAAAAAGTTCTAGTTCAATTTTAAATTTTCTCAACGAAGTGAAGAAAAGTTCAAGTTCTCCTCTGAACTCTACCAAAGAACACACTTCAATTCTAATTTCTCCAGAGAAAACAAAATCTTCCACTTCAGTTCTTTATTTCACAAAGGCATAAAGAAATTTAAAGTTCAATTCTAAATTTTTTCGGTGAGAGATAGAAAAATTAATACCATACTCGTGAATATTTTCACAGAAGATAAATACCATACAGGTGAATATTTTCCCGGAAGATAAAAAGTTATAGTTCAATTTAAAATTTTCTCAACGAAGTCAGAGAAAGTTCAAGTTCTCTACTGAATTTTACCAAAGAACACGCTTCAATTCTAATTTCCCCAGAGAAAACAAAAATAGCATTTTTACATGTTTAAGTTAGGTTAGATTAACTTGTCATGAGCTCTCATGATAAGTTAACCTAACCTTTTCCGGCGAGTATGGTTAGGTTAGGCTAGATTAAGTTAGGTTAGATTAGGTTAGCTTAGGTTAGCCCACGTACGCTTCACTTAGGTTAGCTTAGGTTAGGTGAGAGACAGGCAAAAAGTTAGGTGTATGATTAGGTTAGGTGAGAGACAGGCAAAAAGTTAGGTGTATGATTAGGTTAGGTTAGGTTAGATTAAGTTAGGTTAGGTTAAGTTAGGTTAGGCTAGCCTACGTACGTGCGCGTACGTAGGCTAACCTAGCCTAACCTAACTTAACCTAACCTAACTTAATCTAAGCTAACTTAATCTAACCTAACCTAACCTAATCATACACCTAACTTTTTGCCTGTCTCTCACCTAACCTAATCATACACCTAACTTTTTGCCTGTCTCTCACCTAACCTAAGCTAACCTAAGTGACGCGTACGTGGGCTAACCTAACTTAACCTAACCTAACCTAATCTAACCTAACTTAATCTAACCTAACCTAACCATACTCGCCGGAAAAGGTTAGGTTAACTTATCATGAGAGCTCATGACAAGTTAATCTAACCTAACTTAAACATGTAGAACTGCTATTTTTGTTTTCTCTGGGGAAATTAGAATTGAAGCGTGTTCTTTGGTAAAATTCAGTAGAGAACTTGAACTTTCTCTGACTTGGTTGAGAAAATTTTAAATTGAACTAGAACTTTTTATCTTCCGGGAAAATATTCACCTGTATGGTATTTATCTTCTGTGAAAATATTCATGAGTATGGTATTACTTTTTCTATCTCTCGCCGAAAAATTTAGAATTGAACTTTAAATTTCTTTATGTCATTGTGAAATAAAGAACTTAAGTGGAAGATTTTGTTTTCTCTGGAGAAATTAGAATTGAAGTGTGTTCTTTGGTAGAGTTCAGAGGAGAACTTGAACTTTTCTTTACTTCGTTGAGAAAATTTAAAATTGAACTAGAACTTTTTATCTTCCGGGAAAATATTCACAAGTATGGTATTACTTTTTCTATCTTCCACCGAAAAATTTAGAATTGAACTTTAAATTTTTCATGTCTTTGTGAAATAAAGAACTGAAGTGGAAGATTTTTATTTTCTCTGGTGAAATTAGAATTGAATTGTGTTCTTTGGTAAAATTCAGAAGAGAACTTGAATTTTTCTTCACTTCGTTGAGAACATTTTAAATTGAACTAGAACTTTTTATCTTCCATGAAAATATTCACAAGTATGGTATTACTTTTTCTATCTTCCACCAAAAATTTAGAATTGAACTTTAAATTTCTTTATGTCTTTGTGAAATAAGAACTTATGTGGAAGATTTTTATTTTACTCTCGGTAAATTGAAATTGAATTGTGTTCTTTGGTAAAATTCAGTAGAGAACTTGAACTTTTCTTCACTTCGTTGAGAAAATTTAAAATTGAACTGGAACTTTTTATCCTCCGTGAAAATATTCACAAGCATGGTATTACTTTTTCTATCTTTCACGGAAAAATTTAGAATTGAACTTTAAATTTCTTTATGACATTGCAAAATAAATAACTGAAGTGGAAGATTTTTGTTTTCTCAGGAGAAATTAGAAATGAAGTGTGTTCTTTGGTAAAATTTAGAAGAGAACTTGAACTTTTCTTCGCTTCGTTGAGAAAATTTTAAATTGAACTAGAACTTTTTATCTTCCTGGAAAATATTCACAAGTATGGTATTACTTTTTCTATCTTCCACCGAAAAATTTAGAATTGAACTTTAAATTTCTTTATGTCTATGTGAAATAAAGAACTGAAGTGGAAGATTTTTGTTTTCTCTGGAGAAATTAGAGTTGAAGCGTGTTCTTTGATAAAATTCAGAAGAGAACTTGAAATTTTCTTCACTTCGTTGAGAAAATTTTTAATTGAACTAGAACTTTTTATCTTCCGGGAAAATATTCACAAGTATGGTATTACTTTTTCTATCTTCCACCGAAAAATTTAGAATTGAACTTTAAATTTCTTTATGTCTATGTGAAATGAAGAACTGAAGTGGAAGATTTTTGTTTTCTCTGGTGAAATTAGAATTGAAGCGTGTTCTGTTGTAAAATTCAGAAGAGAACTTGAATTTTTCTTCGCTTCGTTGAGAAAATTTTAAATTGAACTAGAACTTTTTATCTTCCGGGAAAATATTCACAAGTATGGTATTACTTTTTCTATCTTCCTCCGAAAAATTTAGAATTGAACTTTAAATTTCTTTATGTCTTTGTGAATAAAAGAACTGAAGTGGAAGATTTTTATTTTCTCTGTAGAAATTAGAATTGAATTGTGTTCTTTGATAAAATTCAGAAGAGAACTTGAACTTTTCTTCACTTCGTTGAGGAAATTGTAAATTGAACTAGAACTTTTTATCTTCCATGAAAATATTCACAAGTTTGGTATTACTTTTTCTATCTTCCACCGAAAAATTTAGAATTGAACTTTAAATTTCTTTGTCTATGTGAAATAAAGAACTGAAGTGGAAGATTTTTGTTTTCTCTTGAGAAATTAGAAATGAAGTGTGTTCTTTAGTAAAATTCAGAAGAGAACTGGAAATTTTCTTCGCTTCGTTGAGGAAATTGTAAATTGAACTAGAACTTTTTATCTTCCTGGAAAATTTTCACAAGTTTGGTATTACTTTTTCTATCTTCCACCGAAAAATTTAGAATTGAACTTTAAATTTCTTTATGTCTATGTGAAATAAAGAACTGAATTGGAAGATTTTTGTTTTCTCTGGTGAAATTAGAATTGAATTGTGTTCTTTGGTAAAATTCAGAAGGGAACTTGAATTTTTCTTCACTTCGTTGAGGACTTTGTAAATTGAACTAGAACTTTTTATCTTCCATGAAAATATTCACAAGTATGGTATTACTTTTTCTATCTTCCACCAAAAAATTTAGAATTGAACTTTAAATTTCTTTATGTCTTTGTGAAATAAAGAACTGAAGTGGAAGATTTTTATTTTCTCTGGTGAAATTAGAATTGAATTGTGTTCTTTAGTAAAATTCAGAAGAGAACTTGAACTTTCCTTGACTTCGTTGAGGAAATTGTAAATTGAACTAGAACTCTTTATCTTCCATGAAAATATTCACAAGTATGGTATTACTTTTTCTATCTTCCACCAAAAATTTAGAATTGAACTTTAAATTTCTTTATGTCTTTGTGAAATAAAGAACTGAAGTGGAAGATTTTTATTTTTTCTGGAGAAATTAGAATTGAAGCGTGTTCTTTGATAAAATTCAGAAGAGAACTTGAACTTTTCTATCTTCTATGAAAAATTTGGAACATTTTTTTAAATTTTTTCACCCCTTTGAGAATAATCAGAACCGAAGTGGGAAATTTTTATATTATTTGGAAAATTAGAATTGATTAAAAACTAATTTCTTTTTTTATTGAGAAAGTGGGTGAAAAAGATAAGTACTTCAAGTTGGAAAATGGGTTTAGGAGGGACATTAAGAAATTAACTTGCTCTGAAATGGTCTTTGAAAAGTATTTCTTGACGTTGAGGTATCCAAAATCTGTAAAGTATAGTTGTGGGTGAAAAAGATAAGTACTTCAAGTCGGAGAATGGGTTTAGAAGGGACATTAAGAAAGTAAATTGCTCTGAAATGGTCTTTGAAAAGTATTTCTTGATGTTGAGGTATCCAAAAAGCTGTAAGGTCTAGTTGTGAGTGAAAAAGATAAGTACTTCAAGTTGGAAAATGGGTTTAGGAGGGACATTAAGAAAGTAACCTGCTCTGAAATGGTCTTTGAAAAGTATTTCTTGATGTTGAGATAACCAAAAAGCTGTAAAGTATAGTTGTGAGTGAAGGGATTGGTACTTCAAGTTGGAAAATGGGTTTAGGAAAGACATTAAGAAAGTAACTTGCTCTGAAATGGTCTTTGAAAGGTATTTCTTGGTGTTGAGCTATCCAAAAAGCTGTAAAGTATAGTTGTGTGTGAAAAAGATCAGTACTTCAAGTCGAAGAATGGGTTTAGTAGGGACATTAAGAAAGTAACTTGCTCTGAAATGGTCTTTGAAAAGTATTTCTTGGTGTTGAGATATCCAAAAAGCTGTAAGGTCTAGTTGTGGGTGAAAATGATAAGTACTTCAAGTTGGAAAATGGGTTTAGAATGAACATTAAGAAATTAACTTGCTCTAAAATGGTCTTTGAAAAGTATTTCTTGGTGTTGAGGTATCCAAAAAGCTGTAAAGTATAGTTGTGAGTGAAGTGATTGGTACTTCAAGTTGGAAAATGGGTTTAGGAATGACATTAAGAAAGTAACATGCTCTGAAATGGTCTTTGAAAAGTATTTCTTGGTGTTGAGGTATCCAAAAAGCTGTAGAGTATAGTTGTGGGTGAAAAAGATAAGTACTTCAAGTGGGAAAATGGGTTTAGGAAGTACATTAAGAAATTAACTTGCTCTGAAATGGTCTTTGAAAAGTATTTCTTGATGTTGAGGTATCCAAAAAGCTGTAGAGTATAGTTGTGAGTGAAAAAGATAAGTACTTCAAGTTGGAAAATGGGTTTAGAATGAACATTAAGAAATTAACTTGCTCTGAAATCGTCTTTGAAAAGTATTTCTTGATGTTGAGGTATCCAAAAATCTGTAAAGTATAGTTGTGTGTGAGGGGATTACTACTTCAAGCTGGAAAATGGGTTTAGGAGGGACACTAAGAAAGGAACTTGTTCTGAAAAGATACAATAAAGCCATAAAAAGTGTTAAAAATGGCGAGGGGGCTCTTTGGAGGGGTCCGGGGAGGGCGTTTGGGGATCCAGGGACCCTTGAGGGCTGGGGTGGTAATTTGGGCGCCGGGGGCACGTTTGGGGCCGGGGGGGGGCGTTGGGGGGCGGGGGTGGGTCTTTGTGGGTCTGAGGGGGTCCTTGAGGACCGATTGGTCTTTTGGGAGCCCGGGGGACCTTTGGGGACCGGGGGAGGGCCTTTGGGAGCCCAGTGGACCTTTGGGGACCGGAGGAGGACCTTTGGGGGGCCCGGGGGACCCTTGGGGGGCCGGTTGGCCCTTTGGGAGCCCGGGGGACCTTTGAGGACCAGGGGAGTGCCTTTGGGGATCCTTGCGGACCGATTGGTCTTTTGGGAGCCCTGGGGGACCTTTGGGGGCCGGTGGAGGGCCTTTGGGGGCACAGAGAGGACCTTTGGGGCACAGGGAGGGCCTTTGGGGGTCCGGGGGGCAGTTGGGGGTCTGGGGGACATTTGGGGACCGGTGGAGGGTCTTTGGGACCCCGTTGGTCCTTTGGGAGCTTGGGGGGCCTTTGGGGGGCCCGGGGATGGCCTTTGGAGGTCTGGGTGGGCCTTTGGGGGCGCCGGTGGCCCTTTGGGAGCTTGGGGGGCCTTTGATTACCGGGGGCTTCCTTCGGGGTTGGGTAGGAGGATTGGAACCCTTTGGGTTGGGTTAGAGGACCTCACAACACTGTTCAAATTAAACTTGTGTATTATAACGACCACACTCAAAACCTCTTCCAAAATCTCTTCCAAAATCTTCTTTTAAAATGTCTCTATCTGTTTCGCCGAAATAATTCCATAACCTGTCTAAAACGATTTCGCCCAAATAATCCCTAAACGTAAATTCAGCGTGTTCCTTTTGTTTTTGGTATCTCTGTGCTAATGCATTTCAAATTACTAGGAAACTCTTTCCCGCGCTAAAACAATTCATCGCTAAGATGTTTCTTGGAGAATTGTTTCCATGGCCTTTGGTTATTAATATCCTTTGGAGTTCGACCAGTAGAACTGTTCCGGAGGCAAAGACATTAATGATTTGGATCTATTCCTGGAGAAATGTTTCTAGGCGAAAATTTTTAAAGTCTGACAGATGATGTCATTGATTGATTGATCTGTCAAGAAAGGGGAAATTAATTTGTTGTTTCTAAGGGGAATTATTGATTCACGATAGGTGAATTGAGGTCGACAGCACAGGTGTTCCAAGGTCGATGTTGTTGTTGTTGTAAGTGCACGCTCTCAGCGAATGTCAAGGTCGATGTTGTTGTTGTTGACACACTTGGAAATTTAGGTCATTGACCCCATTACGCAATCATTCTCCCTAATGACTCTATGCCCTTATATGGTGTACTCGTAGGACTCAATAAGGCATCTCTACTCAGAAAATGTAAGATGACAAAATACTTGAAAGATTTCCACCTTTCCGAAAGGCTGTAAAACAATCAATGGTGTATTTGATTTGAAACTTATTATATCGTATATAGCTCATAACGGAACAGAAAAACAAAAAAAAAGTTCACAGAGGAACAGAAAAAATACGGATAAAAATGGGGAAAATCCCAACCAGATTAAAGTAAATAGTTCTGATGTAAAAGATTAACACTAAGACTTTAAATATCGTTTGATATGGTCCAACTCTTTCTCCTCCATTCTAAATATATTAGCCCCCTCCCCCCTGCGTCCTTTTTCCCAAATAAATCCGATAAAAATTTTGAGATAGGCATCATGTTAAAAACAGTTCAAAAATCATATAACAAAATTCAGGGTTCGACCCCCCCCCCAGTCCCGGCGCTAGGCGTTGTAAGTTATGCCCTGGGGGAATATATGGTTCCTATAGAAGGGATGCTCGTATAGACTTCAGAGAGGGCTCAACTGATGAGAAGTTGGGAAATCTTGTTTACTTTTTAAGAGTCAAAAGAGATCAGAGGGCAGCTAGCCCCCACGCCCTTTTTTCCCCAAATTCAACCGATAAAAGTTTTAATAGCCATTTTGTTAAAAACAGTTAAAAGTTAATATAACAAAAACTCCGGGGTCAACACAACCCCCCAGGGACCGGGGGCAGCCGTTGTAAGTTATGCCCTTGGGACACATATGGTTTTTATAGAAGGGATGGTCGTATAATCTTCTTAGATGGCTCATTTGATTGAAAATTGAGGGTTCTAGCTCACTTTTTAAGAAACAAAAGAGATTAGAGGGCAATTATGCCCCCCCCCAACCCTTCTCCCCAAATACATCTGATAAAAATTTTGAGAAAGCCATTTTGTTAAAAATAGTTCAAAGATCAAATGAACAAAACTCTGGGGTCGACACAACCCCCCAGGGCCCGAGGGCAGGAGTCGTAAGTTACATCCTGGGGGCATATATGGTTCTTATAGAAGGGATGCTCGTATAAACTTCAGAGATGGCTATTTGACTGGAAACTGAAAGCTCTAGTTCACTTTTTAACAGTCAAAAGAGATCGGAGGGCATCTAACCCCCCCCCCATGCCCTTTTCCCCAAACCCATCCGATAAAAATTATGAGATACCAATTTTGTTAAAAAATAGTTCAAAAATCAGATAATAAAACTCCTGGGTCGACACAACTCCCCAGAGCCCGGAGGCAAGTGTATTAAGTTATGCACCGGGGGCATATGAGGTTTTTTTATGTAGGGGAAGGTCATATAAAGTATAAACTTCAGAGGTGGCTCATTTGATTGGAAATTGAAAGTTCTAGTTACCTTTTTTAGTCAAAGGGGATCCGAGGGCATCTATCCCCCCCCACACACCCTCTTTTCCCCAGATGCATTCCATTAAATTTTGAGATTGCCAGTTTGTTTGAAATAGTCCAAAGATCACATAACAAAAACATCGGGGTCAACATACCCCCCCCCCCCCACAGCCCGAGGGAAGGGTCGTAACTTATACCCTGGGGGCATTTCAAGTTTTTGGAAGAATTGGTCGTAAGAACCTCGGAGGGGACTCAATTGATTAGAAATTGAAAGTTCTAATTCCCTTTTTAAGACCCAAATCCGGTGGCAACTAGACTCCCCCCCCCGCCTGCCAACCCTCTTTTCCACAATGCATCCGATCGAATTTTTATAGAGCCATTTTGTTCAAAATAGACCAAAGATCATAAAATAAAGACTCCAGGGATAACACAGCCCACCAGATCCTGGGAGCAAGCGCTGTAAACTAAACACTGGGGGCATATAAGATTTCCATGGAAGGGATGGTAGTATAAGCTTCGGAGGGGGCTCGTTTGATTGTAAATCGGAATTCCTAGTGCCCTTTTTGAAAGTCAAAAGTGATTGGAGGGCAACTATCCCACCCACCCCCCAAGACCCCTTTTCCCCAAATGCATCTGATCAAAATTTTGAGAGTGCCATTTTGTTTAAAATAGGCTAGTGATCGGATGACAAAACTTCGGGGTCAACATAGCCCCCCCCCGAAATCCAGGGGCAGCGTTGTGACTTCTGCCCCGGGGGTATATAAGGTTTATACAGAAAAGATGGTCGTATAATTTTCGGAGGGCCTCAAATGATTAGGAATCGAATTTTGTTACTTGTCTTTTTAAGAGCTAAAAGTGATCTGATGGCAAATAGCATCCCCCCACCAACCCCAAGGCCATAAGGCTCCAATATTTTTTCCAGAGGCACTTCACATGGAAAGGATGGTTGTATAAACATCGGAGGGGGCTCAACCGATTGCAAATCGGAAGTTATAGTGCCCTTTTTATGAGTTAAAAGTGATCGGAGGACAAAAAGCCACAACGCTCTTTTTCCCCCAATACATCCTACAAAAATCTTAACCTTAGTTCAAGGATTAGCTAACAAAAACCCCGGGGTGGACACAAGCTCCCAGAAGCCAGGGGCAGGCATTTTGGGCTATGCCCTAGGGGCATATATGGTTTTAATAGAAGGACTCCTCGTATAAATTTCAGAAAGGGTTCATTTGATTGTAAACTGAAAGTTCTAGTTCACTTTTAAGAGTCAAAAGAGATCAAAGGTCAACTAGCCCCCCGTCCCACGCCCTTTTTTCCCCAACCCCATCCAATAAAAACTTTGAGATAGCCATTTAATTGAACATAGTTCAAATAATCTGATAACAAAAACTCCAGGGTCGACACAACGCCACAGAGCCCAGTGGCAAGTGTTTTAAGCTGTGCCCCGGGGCTATATAAGGTTTTTATGTAAGGGGTGGTCATATAAAGTTCAGAGGTAGCTCATTTGGAATGATGGTATAACTTCTTTTGGGGTTCATTTTATTGAAAAATTGAAAGTTCTAGCTCCCTTTTTAAGAGTCGAAGGGACCAGAGGGCTGCTGGCCCTCTTACCTTTTTACCCCAAATCCATCGGATTGAATTATTGACAAATGAAACTCAGAGAGGAAAGAAAATAACAAAAAGAAAAATAAAATAAAAAAGGTGATAAAACGAGGATTTTGTCAGCCAGTGGCGAACCATGAAGAAGAAGAAATAAGAAAATATTTCGACAAGTACCTCCGCCGAGTCGTCCTCAGTGCTAAACAAAAAAGAAAAAAAAGGAAACCAACGAAAATCAAACCTTTCGATGTTTACTTATCAACGACAGAACAGAAACTAAATAAGAATTTCTTCTTCTTCAGAGCTTATTTCTTCTTCTTCGTGGTTCGCCACTGGCTGATGAAATCCTCGTTTTTTCACCTTTTTTTATTTTATTTTTCGTTTTGTTATCTTCTTTCCTCTCTTAGTTTCATTTGTCATGTATAGCCAGTGTGGTCTAAGAATGTATTTACGTCAAGCTTACGGGGAACATTGGACAAATATTGTTTTAGATTTTTTAAATTGTGTTAAAAAGTTCTTATTTAATTTCTGTTCTGTCGTTGATAAGTAAACTTCGAAAGGTTTGATTTTCGTTGGTTTCCTTTTCTTTTTTTTTCTTTTTTCCAGGGATGGTAATATCGTTTTTTTTGTATTTATGACGCATGCAAAATTACAAGAGATGACCAATGACACCGAACAGCTAAAGAAAAGGCATGGAACAAGAAACAAAAAAAGTCACATCAAATTGAGAATGAAAATGCTGCACAACGAAATCTGCGGTTTGAACACGAGGAAAATTACAATGAAATTAAGCAACGTGTTAGTTTAGCATGCCGTGAGTCTGTGAACGATAAACAGGAAGGAGGAATTAATTTTCAGAATGACTCGTCCAAGATTACATAAGATGACAAACGATTCTGAACAGCTAGCGAAAAAGCCATGGCACAAGAAATAGCAAAATTCAAATTGAATTGCAAAAGAAAATGTAACTTAAAACTAAAGAATAACACGATTATTATGGTATTGTCTAATTTAGATATTCCAGAAATTACAAAAATAATGACTGTGCTATTTTAACGTATGTAAAGGATAAACAGGAAGGAGATGTTGAATTTACGTCAGTATTTCAATGCTTAATAGAGGGCATAGGTATTGAAATCTTCCTGGTTGTTACTGAATTATGTAACACCGCAATTAAAACAAAAATATTTTGAATAAATCCTAACAGCTAAAGCAAAAGGGATGGCAAAATGTATAAGGTAATGATGCACGAAAATGAAACAGAGCGAAATCTGCGGTTAGAAGACAAGCGACAGCAAGATTCACCTCAAATCACAAACAAAATTGACGCACAATGCGGTCAGAAGTAACCTAAGCCAAAGGTAATAGAAACTCTAAAAAGGAATTTTGATAACAATTAATACACCAAAAGAATTGGCTTTTTATGCTCCCCAATCCATAAAGTTCATTAAATTTAACAAAAATAGAGGAAATACCCCCTAAAAGACAAGTGATCTTAATGAAATTCACATCAGATTTAGCATATTAAAGAAAACCTTACTGTGGAAGTTTAAAAGCTCCTATAAAAGATTATTTACACACTCCTGAGTAAGAAAGCCTTTCTCCTGTCAACAAAAATGCGGAATTTGTAAATTTTTTTTCCCAGAAAACAGACCACCGATGCACGTTTTTTTTTCTAGGAGTGATTGTGTTGAACCGATGATCCAAGGAAATACCAAGAGGGCTCATTTGGACAGAAATTAATTGTTCTATAGCTCTTTTACAATGACCAAAAAGATTGTGCCATGGGAATTTGGCATTTTGGGTCATTTTGTTGTACCAAACTACGGTTTTACCCCATGGAGGAACGAGTTGCTACCGATTAAAAATTTTGAGATAGCAAATTGATTTAAAAGTATCAAGACCCACTTATAAGCTTCCCAGTTGCGGAGGAAGTAATGCCGCACGGTTGCGCACTCTTTCCTGAAGTCAAGATTCTTGTATTCATGAAAGCATTTTTTCCTGAATACAAGTAAAGGTACTTCAGACTGAAAGACCTTCTAATGTACACCTAGTGGACGATACCTAAGACTGTTTATAATTTTGTGAACAGGGATTCGATCGCAAGCGGTCAACTGGTATCGTATGCTACAATTGTCGGCAATAGCGTCACGTACGGAGGGAGGAGGACGCACCTCCCGTAATGTTGCCAGCCAGTCAGATAAAAAACTTGAGAAAATTTTCATGGTAACAAAACTTCCAAGGTAACAAAAGTTTTAAATAATAGGCATTAACACGCTTCCAATTTTCAGCACCTTGTATCACTATCTAAACCTAAACGTCGGCAAGACATTGAAACTGAAAAAAAACGGGAAGAAGTTGGATCTACGAAACAGTTTATTGTATTTTTATCCAGCATAATTTAATAAGACTCAGATATAGTAAGCCATTTAAAACACAATAAATATTTTTCTTTCTTATGTAAAATAAACATTAAAGTAAGCCCTGACCGGCCAACGCAATTTGTTTTGGAACTTTGGAACTGTTTTGGAACTTTAAAGCTAAATTTGTCATATCTTACAAAAAAAAACATTCAAAAGAACTAAACTATTGAAAAGACCAAATATGTTTATATATATATATATATATACCTGTCCTTGAATTATATCATAATTTGTTTCCAAATTATTGGCATTACCACCAACAAGCTTACAGTACAATTCCGGGTCAGTAACTCCCTCGCCACATGTCGCGCTAGCAGCTATCCTTCGTCCAGTGGCAAGGTTAAAATATGGTGGTGTTAAAATAGCACAATTACACGAATAAATCCATCCTAACATGAATATAATTTTAGTCCGCCACCCCATGTTGGCACTGGAATCTCCAGAAACTGACTGGAAACGGGATAGAAATGATTAAGAACCAGTCTTGCCAGCAATGAAACAGATGTTCCGTATTTACAATTGTCTTATATGGAACATCATTGTCTCCAAGATCTCGAAGATTTCATAGTACTCTGATAGATTCCGCAAGGAAGGAAACCCCGTAATTGGGGTTACTTTCGGTCATGAATTCAACACTCAAGGCAAAAAGATCCAGGACATAAGCTAGGTTTCTGTTTCGTGGAGTGGAAGTCTTTCCAGCTACAGAAAAGGCATGGAAGTAAGAATTATGTTACAAAAAACACTTCGTTTAAATTTTCACTATCAAAAAAAGGAACCACCCCACCCCCTCACCACAAAAACAAAGTTGCAGTTGCCAGAGAGAAAAGAACAACCATAAGTAAAACTTGTACCCCTTAGATGCCGAATCAAACTAGTCCACTTTTGATATCCTGGCTACAGAGCACTTGACGGATTCATAGCTTTTAACTTTCCCTATGACGTTCCTTAAAACACCGGAATTAATACCAAAACTGGATAAAACCATGGATTCAAATGTGAAAAATTCTCCTTGAACTTACTTGACTGCATAAAAAAAAGTCCCTGTAATTTTTTCAAGCAGATGATGGGTATGCTACGACAATAACCGCACGATACATTTTTTTACTTGAATTTTCTAAGTTGTTTGTTCTATCAATTATAGATTTGTCATCTGAACGGCTGAATTACTATTCCCATCCTTCTTTTTTCAACAAATAAGAGCTTTCATGAGAAAAAAAAAATACGAGGCATGAAAAAACCTGTCAGCCACATTGAGCTTTTTGCTTAATTAATTAAAAAAAATCCAAAAAAGTTTTTCAAAGAAAAGTAAACAGTATATTAAACCTAAGACCATAGAATCCTATTATTTTTCAAAAAGACCAAAAATTACTATTGAAGAAAAAATGAAACCCAAAACGAACATAAATTAAATAAACAATCATAGCAAACAAATATACAATAAGTATACACATAAATGAATATATAAACCTTAAAACAAATTACATACCCAAATCAAACATGAAACAAATAAAAATCACTAGAAACAAGAGTTTGGCTCCTGTCCCTTTCCCTAACTGTAAAAATCTAAGACCTACTTTTTCATTGGCGCTTTACTGAAAACGAATTATATTACAAATGTTTTCTTCTGTACTTATTACATATTACAACATTGAAAATAAACACAAAAATTACAGTGAAATAAGACCTTGAAACTGATGAGCTTTTGGAAATTAACATCATTTTATATTAAATATCCACAATAATTTTTACTAGTTCTTTTCAAGACCGTTCAAGACACAAAAGTTTTCAGTAAAGCACCAATGATGCAGTTTTCTTAAGAATTTTATAGTTAAGGAAGGGGGCAGGAGCCAAACTCTTGTTTGTAGTAATTTTTATTGTACCTGTTGTATGTTTATTTGCTATGATTTTTTATTTAATTTCTGTTCGTTTTGGGTGTCATTTATTCTTTAATAATAAATTTCTGGTTGTTTTAAGTTTGAATTATTATAGAAATTTATTCCTGCTCCTGGCATTTATTACTTTTTTTTTACCATCAAAGTCATCAAGATGTCAAAACTAGTATCGAAGTATCAAAACTAGTGTCAAACCTATCAAAGTAACAAAGTACCAAAGTGAAGAAAGTGTGAAAGTAAACGAATTATCAAAGTAACTATAAGCAGGTTGCATAATTTATAGCCATTGCCCCGTAAATCGAAGTTGCCCTATAAATCAAAGTTGCCCCGTAAATCAGTAAATCAAAGTAACAATAAGCAGCTTGCATAACTTACAGCCTTGCCAATGGGGCTGGGGGGATTTCAACATCGGGAGCATAGTTATTTGGCATTTGGACTATTTTGAACAAAATTGTTACCTTAAAATTTTGACCAGATCCGTTAGGGGAAAAAGGTGGAGGAGACTAGATACCCCTTAATCACTTTTGACTCTAAAAAAGGAAACTACAACTTTCAATTTCCAATTGAATGAGCCCTCTCCAAAGTTAATACAACCACACCTTCCAGGAAAACCTTACAAGTTAACAATGGGCAACTTGCATAAGTTACAGCACTTCTCCCAGGGGCTGTAAGGTATTTTTCAACCCCTCAGTTATAGTTATTTACCTTTGGGACTAATTTGAACAAAATGACTATTTAAAATTTTGATCGGATGTATTTGCGGAATAAAAGGCGCAAGAAGGGGGGATGGTTACCCTCCAATCACTTTCAACTCTTAAAAATGGCACTAGAACTTTCTATTTCCAATTATATGCCCCCTCCAAGGTTTATATGACCAAACCTTCCATAAAATTATTACATGTTAGCAATGAGTAACTAACATAACTCATAGCCATTGCCCCATGGAAGGGGGTATCAAACCCGGAACCAGAGTTATTTGAAATTTACACTATTTTGAGCAAAATGGCTATCTCAAAATTTCGATCAGAAGTATTTTGGGAAAAAAGACCGTGGGGGGAGGGCGGCTTCATTGCCTTCCGATCGCTCTTGACTCTTCAAAAGGGAACTAAAACTTTCGATTTAAAATTTAATGAGTCTTCTCCAAAGTCTAAACAACCCCATTTCCATACCTTATATGTTAACAATGGACAGCTTGCATAGCTTATATTGCTTGCCCTGGGGGCTGGGGAGTGGTTTGTCAACCCTGAAGGGAAATTTTTTGACCTTTGGACTGTTTTTAACAAAATACCTGTCTCAAAATTTTGATAAGAACCAATTGGGGGAAATAGGGCACGGAGGGGCTAGTTGCCCCCTGGTCACTTTTTATTCTTAAAAAGGCCACTAGAGCTTCCGGTTTTCAGTCGAATGAGCCACATCCAAAGTTTATACGACCATCCCTTCTATAAGAAGCGCCTGTGAGAAACAAAACAATAATTAATAATTATTTATTTTTCAACATTCATTTCAACACATCATCTTTTAACATAGCCTTTAACATGCCCTGAAAGTCTCAACTTAATGCCTTCAGTCGTTCTAAATATGTATTGCAATTACACCCTTCTGAAAAACTAAACGCACATGCCAGGTATGGAAAAAGTTCCAATGCTACCAGTAGCAAATTGGACTGAAATTCAAAAGCTGCCGATAGTTTAGCAGCACAACTTGTTTTTTGACAGCTGTTCTTTGTGCAAAAAAGTATTTTTATATGTAAAAATGGTATTTTCAGACAAAAATCTGCCAACAAATTTAAAAACTTCCTAGTAGAGTTGCTACTTTGTTACCCCACTTTTTGCGCGGCGGGCACACAGCATCCTTTAATTTAGTTAAACATATCCCTCAACATTCCCCAAAACTACATCTTAATACACCTAACCTTTTCGCCCACGATCAGAATCAAACATTCCCTCTTTCCCTTACGAAAATTCCCACAAGTAAAAAAGAGTAAATCGTGTAATTTACAATTATTGCCCTGTGGGTTATGGGGGGCAGTGCATCCCGTGAGACATAGTAGTAGAATGTTAACTTATACTTTGCAGGGACATATAGGAACCACTGAAGCGTATCAAGTTGATAGACCTATAAAGTGATCAAACATGTTTTGGAACTAGGAGTGAGATTGTATAATGCAATCAGACTGGTTTAGATGATATATGCATTAAGGTTTCAATCCTACGCCTGAGGCACGAATATACAGTGTAGTTTGACGAGCACATTGCAAAAAGCGACCAATCCTTTTATATTATAGACCTATAAAGTGATCAAACATGTTTTGGAACTATTGTTGAGATTTTATAATGCAACCAGACTAGTTTATGAGGCAACACCCATTTTTGGGGCCAATAACGGAGAGCGGAGGCTAGTCCATATTAGGATAACTTGATTAGTAACTGGATTCAAATAAAAGGAGTGAATTTCATTGTAGTTCATATTAGTAAAAGAATTGAATTCAGAGAGAATAGTTTATTTGAGACGATATTAGTAGAGAAAATGAGACATTTACACTATTGGAGCTTGATGGTGGAGCAGGTAGCAGCAGCAATATTACAAGAGTACCAAACGTGGCTGTGAAAATAACACGAAGATGTAGACTAAGCCTTGAATGGGACGATATCTATGGCATATATGTGATATTATGGAGCAAAGTTAAAATGGAGGAGCAATTATGTTTTGCTGCGAAACTGAACATTGTGCATATAAATAGACTCCAGGACTAGTGAAATATATTGATGAAAACAAATTGAATCAGTGATTATTATTGTTGTAATTATGCTCAATAAAATTGTTTCTAAATCAAAGATAATTTTTCATTCTATAGTAGGTTAGTGTATATTTTTTAGAGTGGAAAAAAAGAATCCTGGTTAGTCTGAAGTTGGTTGTGAGAGTGTTAGGACTCTAAAAAATGGACAGATTTGAGAAAGTGCGAATCACGGGCAATATTGTGTTTATGGCAAAAACTTTGATTCTAGATGATGATTTTCTATAGTTGTCTATTCAAAGGAAGATATTTTCTCAGGGGATGCTTGTTGATATAATGAAAACCGATTCTCCATCATTAGACTATTGCATGAAGCTTTTACGTTGTGGTCCAAATGCATTTACACGATTTATTGACATATTAATCACGAAACAGCAAAATGATATTGTGGATATGCTTTTAAACACTAGTTTAGAAATTTAGGACATTTTTTTTCATGAGAAAGATGAAGTTCAAGTATGATTTGCTCCTCTCTCTCTCTCTCTATCCCACTCAATTTGTTGTTAGTAGCTCAGTTTCATTTTGGCGGTGAGAGTGTCAACACATGAAAAAATGTTCCATAAATTTCTACTATGTATGTACACACTGAGCAGCTGGTCATCATGTGAGAATTGTACAATGATTGATGAGTATGATGAAAAGTGCAGATTATGCAACCCGTGTAAATTGCATAGAGAATATGCTGTATAAATTAAAGGTTGTAATTCCTGTCTTGAAGGAATTTATGATTTTTATCCTAGAGGATTCCTGTGTTTGAATTGCCGATATGACAAATATAATCACTTTGAGAGTACGTATCCGGGTATGATTGGAAAGAACGGAAAATGTAACTTTAGTTAATTGCAAAACGATTGGTGTCGTCAAAGTTAAAAATTGTTCAGGGAGGAGGAGCCAGTACAGTAATTCAAGTGTTGGAGCAAAAAAAGAATTTGGTTTATACGTCATCGCTATGAAGACAATTGCTACTATAATTATAAACCCACTGATTTTTATTTGGCTGTGACGGAATGTGATTCGCCACTTGAGGACACTTTGTGACACTGCTTCAAATAAACAAATTGAAACATGCGAATTCTATAAAATAAATGAGAATAGTATCATTGACTATACAAAGAAATATGAAAAGAGTGAAGTTACACTCTACTGTAGAAAAAGTGACCCTGACATTGCAGCATATCAGGATGAGTATACTGTGAATTCAGATAATCTACCTGCGTTAGTTGTTCTCAACAAATACCTATACCTAGTAGAAGATGAAATCTAAAGAGTAGAAAAGTCGTTTTTATCATGTACATAGATCATATTTGTTAATAAGCAATTGACCATTGATTCGTAGGTTGTTTTGTTCGTAAGGCAGTAAAATCTCAATATTAAGAATGCTTGTAAGTATATTTTTTACTAAAAAGTTGGTCAATCGAGGAAAGTCAACGTAGATGTCGAGGAAATGCGTGTAGGTATAGCCACGACATCTGAACATGAAAAAGAAGTGCATGAAAGCCACATGTCATAGTCGTTAAATCCTGCACTCTCCTCTGATTTTGAATAATAGTTTTCACACTGCTCTCAATAAAGTTGTTGATGTGTGGGGTGTCGAATTTCTACAATAGACCAAAGAGATAAAAAACTTCGATAGCACTCGTTATTTGTAAGATGTGGAGTCAGTCTTAAAGTTTGATGGACTACAATTAACAATGATTAAGGTATTGTCAAGACTCAGAATTTTTTCAATGAAGTCCGATGGTATAAAATAGGTACTTGTAGTAAGAATTGACTGAATCCATTTCGAAAACTCTGATTATTTGGTTTGTGTTCATGGTGCTAGGTCTAGTAGAACACTGCCGTCGGGTGTGATTTCCCAATAGGTTTCAAATTTACTCAATGATATTAGCGTGATACTCTCAGTCAAAGCATCGGGAAATGTACAGTCTAAACGTACATTCCCTGTTCGTATTATGCTCATTACCTGGGTCCCCGACAGGTCCAAAACAATTACGCCATGATTTTTTGAAAACATTGAATCGGTTATTCCATTTTCAAATAGTTGGGAGTCATGATCTAGGGATTGCATGGTCAACTCATACAGATTTCTATAGGAATTTTTGTCAAATGATAGAGTGTACAGTGGAATACCATTCACTTTGCACACAAGGCTAGATAGACCGAAAAAATCAAAATCATGGGGGGATTCAGTCCAGGATCCAACGGCACTGCCACTCTTCACAAAGGCCAAAGCGAGTTTTGATGGGATTTCTCCATTGATAAATGATGAATCGGTACAACTACGAGACCCGGTGGCAATGTGACGTTGATTGGTGATTGTATGGGGGACAAGAAGTTTAATGTTGTTGCCATTGGCTCTTAGCTTTTCCACTGCCAATGCAACAGAGCTCATGACCTGTTGTTTTCGGACATGAAGAATTGCCGATGTGATAATGACACTCGCATCGGGTGCTGCGGGAAGTGTTTTTCTCGAAATGAAATTCGACTGGGCTAGTTGCAACTGTATGTCAATCTTGAAATTGGGGGGTAACCATTGGGATATATTGAATATCTCATGATTTAATTTTCCAACTAAATGATACTCCTGGGTCAGCACAGTAGTTAACTCACCGTCAGTAACAACACCTGATCAATATTCATAACCAAATGACTGTCCTCTTAACGCCTTGTATGCCTTTTGCGTCATCATAATAAACTTTATGCACCTTAAACGGTTTGAAAAATTTTCGCTAGTGCTCACCTATGTTCAATTAGTAAGCACATTAACTAGTTTGAACAAGTTGTATAGGTTACAGTTTTCGTAGGAAAGGCCATCGCCAACACTTGGAGCTATATTAACTGACTTTTTCTTCACCGCAACATTTAAATCAATCAATGTTGATGACAAATCAATGAAATAGTCTTCATTGGAAAATATCTTAAAGTGTATATTTTCCGAGAGGGGTTGCTGGGGACGAAATTGTTCATAGTAGCCATACTTGACACTGACATCAACATTTTCAGCATTGAACAGATTCAATGAGGAACTGATTGATGGATGTGACTCCTTGTGGGGAGATAAGTCATCTTAACAGAAGAAATCCTTCTTTGATCTAACAATCTTTTTCTTTTTCATCTTATTGGTCTTGGTCGTTTTATTCCTCAAAGTCCTTGTTGATGTCCTTAGCTTCCCGCCTGGGTAGAGACTGATGATTGAATGACGCACATGCATCCTTTTCAACCCCTTCCCATTTTGCTGAGATTTTAATTCCTCATCAACGGCTCTTGCTGAAGATCTAATATTTTCCTTAACACTCTCGTTGAAATTCTACCCGACCCCCAGTCCTGTAGTGTTGAGGCAGCAAAATCTGATGCAGCAGCTACAAGATACTTTCTGGCAAGGGGTAGTGCAGAACGAAATAACCTAGCAAACCAGCTACCAAGACCATAGCCAGACATTGTAGTACGCCCCTTGTAGTAGTCCAATCCATGACCTATTTGACGTGGACTCAGAGCACGAACATAGCAATTGATATCAGAACAGACAAATGGAATTATTCTATTGTTCATTTTAGGTGGTGCTGGTGGTGTCGCTGACAATAGTTCGAAAATGACATATAATCACTGCTAAGCCTTTTGTTATTGCCAACAGATCATTCAACTCACTTCTTAGTGTTAACTGACAGAGTTCCAAATACGAAGTGTTTACAGGAACATACTGAAGATACTTTATATTATAGTGATGAACAAGTTCATGAGTTGTTTTTCGTTCAAGAAAACGTAGGAGGGGCATATTTGATTTACCAACTCTTGATGTTTCCACAAAGGATGCATAAAGAAATCGGCAAGAGTCCGAGGTGAAACCAGGTGGACAATCAGCAAAAATAACTTGATCCGTCCCGTAAACAGTGCCAGCGTTTTTCCCATTGATCATATTCTATCTAAAGCCAAGAACATCTCTCAGATTATCCTTGAGATGAATTATTTCAGTTTCAATAGGTGAGGTATTGTAAATCCTATTGTGTTCCTTTGAATAATTAAAATAGAATGTACCATACCTACGATTTGATATTTTTCTATTCATTGTACGACACAAATCTGTCATACCATAATATTCTATATATTTCA
Organism: Artemia sp. Qi Xiang Cuo; assembly: GCF_049724085.1. Classification (NCBI taxonomy): domain Eukaryota; kingdom Metazoa; phylum Arthropoda; class Branchiopoda; order Anostraca; family Artemiidae; genus Artemia; species Artemia sp. Qi Xiang Cuo. The sequence goes on along the minus strand of NC_142803.1, from coordinate 32,393,770 downwards.
ATTTAACATGTGGATATTCGCTAGATTTAAGTGCTTCAATCCATTCATACTCGACATAGAGTGACAAATCGAATGGTACAACTTTTATATCATACACACGATCCTTTCTCAGGATGTCATAGGTATTTTTGAGAAAACAGTCGACAAGAGCCACTTCATCCGCACCGTCAAATTTAATGGCGGAGGAGAGTTTCGTCCAAAAATCACATGTTTTATTCAAGTCATTGTAGAGAGGATCGGAAAAGTTGGACGTAAATGTTACATAGAAATCTTTGGGCATTGTCCATATGTTCAACACCAATCCAAGATTCAAAATTAAAGTTGTATCCTAGCCAGCGAACAAGTAACTGTTTCTTACCCCTGCGAGTACGAGTCTTTAATATCTTTTCAATTTGATAGGTTTCACTCTTATTTTTAGATTTTTTTAGTTCATAGTCATAAAAGCCGCCGAGAATCTCTTCATCTTTGGTATCGCGCAAACAATAAGTTATGGGTGTAGTGTCTAGGATTTTGTCCACTTCAAAAAGTTATGTGGACCCCTAGTAGTTCACCTTTTCAAAAGCATCAGTTGTCTTGTTAATTCGTGCAGTGTCACTAACATTAAATTTTTTCTTGACAATCGTTTCATTGGAATATCGCTTAAGAAGAGTATCAATTGTATCAGAATCAGTATGATGAACTTCCATAAGGGTTGAATTAGGCGATGATTGAGGGGGTCTTTTATTATACTTAAATATTGTTCTGTCTGAACTATGAATAGAAGTATATGTATCGTTAGATTTAGAACTTCTTCAAACTCAAAATTGAATTAACCTCAGCTGCTATTCGGGCCATGTACTCTTTATAGGGAATTGACCAGTGTAGAGCAGTGTATTAAATTTTGCTAGTACTTTTGCAACATGGGGATTAACAAATTCACTGCCGCGATCCGTTTGAACTTTTTTATAAAAATCCTGTTCGAGAATACTTTCTATAGCCTGAGCAACTTCAACACCTCTCTTTGACCACACTGAAATGAAGTATATATAACGATTAAAAACACTGATTACAAGTAAAATGTACTCGTAGGTTTTATTGTGACGTCTTTGAATCTCATCTAGAGTTAAGAAATCTGCTTGCATTATGTGCAGTGGGAAAAAGGCTTTAGTTTTTCGATAATGATTAGCACGAAGCCTATGATTTCTATGTAGAGTGCAACTTGATTCATTTTGCAGGTAGTCTTGTACACTTTTAGTGAGAACACCAGTGATTTTTCAAAGAGTGGTGGGGGAACTCAAACTTCCCGCTTCACCAATATTTTCATAAAAACGTTTCAGAAATTCAACCATTTTGAACGTAAACACGCTGTCTAACGACCGCTACCGTTTCGTAAATTGGTGGTTGGCGGTGGTGGTGGTGACATTGAATTCATACGTCTTCACTTTCGTCTAGCTATCAATGGTCTGCTCCTCCTCCTCCTCATTGTCAAATTATTGTTCCGACTAGATGTGCTATTTTTTTCCAAGATTGATTTAAAGTCTTCGTCTTCTTCTTCTTGTTCTTGTTTTAATGGTGTTGACGATGAGGGTGCATGTTCATTTAATTTTTTTAGAATTTCCCTATTGCTAATAAGGCTTTTGGGGAAGTCTAATGTATTTAGACAGTTGTATAGATGAGTGTCAAATGATAATAGTCCTTTACGATTTGTAACCATATCATAGATTAAATCAAGTAGATTATAGCTCTTGCCCTGAATTATAATCCCTTTCATATTGCTGTCAACTTGAATATGAACTTTACTACTTTCCATGAGATAAGTTATGAGTCGTTTCCTTTATTCTCGATATGAGCGCGGTATTAGATTTTCAATGCTTCACACTAATGATTACCATTCCTTTTTCTTGAATTGTTTTCCAGCAGCAGCAGAAGCAGCGAGAGCAGAAGAATCATCGGGGGATGGCTTTTTTTGTGATCAATACTACTGGTCTTGACACAATAGGGCTTATTTTTCACCACTCGACAAAGTGCTTCTTGAAGTAAAAGCAGTTTTATCATCCTCGACATTCTCGTTGTCAATGAATTTACTCAGATTGTCCTCAAAGTGTTCCACGGGTGAGAGAACGAGCTCTATAGGAGTAAATTTATGGGATTCATCCACCTAGAGAAAACTGTTAACAAGTCCTGCAATTATCTGCAGTAAAAGCGCGAAAAAGCTTCTGGCCTCCCGAAGAGGATGTTTCCTTTTAAAATTATTTCCTCTGTTTTTAGTGGTAAATGTACTTACAATGGAACGATGTTGCTTTGCCTGTTGCTTAACTACTTCTGGCAGTTGAAAATTGCCCTCGGTCAAATTTAAGCAAAATTCGGATATTAGATTCTTGAAATGATTGTCAATACCATGTTTGAGTATGGCTTTCCTAAGTGGGGGTTTTGAAGTGCTTAGAACTGAAAACAAATGTCTATTTTCATGTAGTTTCTTCAGTGTCATGATAGCAACTAATAGGTCTTTTTACTGTTCACGGTGAGATATACTGTAATTTCATTGTCAGAAATATCTTTGACTACACGCTGATCCTCGGGTGTATTTTGATTAAGATCCAATAGGAAGTAGCCATAGGGTTTATTAGGTGCGTGATTGTATGCTGAGAGCAGAAATTTTGGTGCCCCGGGGAATATTTTTTTATTGAAGGTTATTAGCGAAGTAGAATCACTAACAACTCTGTAGATGATATAGTAGGTGCAGTTCAATGCAAGTGTTTGCATACATTTGATCTGATGAAAGAGGTTGTGTAGAGCCAGAGTAATAGAAATCTGTTCTTGATGAGAGCAATCAGTGAACAATTGAAGCATTTCCTGGGACCATTGTTCAATGGATTCAGCCAGATCGTCAATAATCAGTCAAGAGTTTGGTTCAATAATGTTGAAAACATCAAGTCCCTGTATGAATTGTATCTGCACAAACCCGAATATACCAATTGCTTTTATTTTATCGTATGACTCCTGCCAAATACTGTAACAATAGTAGATTTTTTTTGGCTTTTCCACAAATATTTTACCGCAATTTTTAATTATTTTAGTTAAGAGTGTTGTTTTTCCTGACATTGATGGACCGCACAAAAACGATCTGAATGGTGTTTTAAATTGATACATGTTCCCTTCAACAGTTCACCTACAACTAACTGTAGACTATAGTTGTCTAATGACTAAATAATGTCCCTATTAGTACTACTACTACTAGTAGTCCGTTCAATAATAATGAGAAGAACATAATCAATAAAGAATCATATTTCTTGGATTATTGACATAAAAACAGCACTTTACAAATAATGCATTACAGAAAAAACACATTAAACTAGAAAAATACCCTTACGATTTTTTTTAATTTATCCATAGGAAAAAACATAAACATTTATTTTAAAAATGCCCTAGAAAAAATACATTGTAATGAATACACTTTTTTATTTATAAAAAAAATACAACATTTAATGAAAAATACGCCTAGAATAATACCACTTTTTTTACACCATCTTTATTTATTTTCAATGCAACAAGATGTATATTTACAAAAGCACAAAAAATCTGCTCTAAGTAAAAAAAAGATACCGTTTCTGGCGGCGCCCCCCACTGGCGGCCGGCCGGAAGGCCGGAGCCCCCCCCCCCCCCAAGGTTTTGGGGAATTTATTTTTTTTGGACTTTACTCAAACCTAGACTTTCCCTATGACTAACATATTCGGCTCGGTCGGAAGTTAAATAGCGCCCCAGAGGGAGGGTAGTCACACCGTCTTGACAAACGTAGACCTTGTCGGAAATGATACTCATGGCAATTTTTTCTATATTTACAGTGAAGTTCCTGTAGTTTAAGGAACGAATTGCCAACAATTTCGCTCGTGGAAATTGTATTTTCAACAATACAATTCCTATAAACGTCCATGTCGAAATTCTTATCCACATAGCGCGTGAGTACTCCTTTGCAACGTTTTTTGATTTCCTCGTTGTGTGTCAGTATAAAGTACACCTTAGGACTTACAAACAAACCACGGGAAATCATGTCACTTCCCGTTTTTGATTTTAAAAATAAAAGTTGATTTGGCGGCTGACGTTTCACTAGCTCTGGGTAGACCTTCCCACTCTAGTTGGTATAGTCCATCTGCGAGCTGATGATTTTACCGTGCGCCAAATCATCAAGTAGACTTTGAGTTTTTACTTTTAACAGTAGAGAATCTGTGTCCCCGTAGCAGACCTCTACTTGTCCCTTCTCCGGCCACTGTAACCTTGCCACATTGTAGTAGAATTTCAATTTAAGGTTCTTGGAGATCTCCAAGATCGCACTGCCTGCAGCAATATTTTTATTCAATACAATGCTTCTTTTTTTCCTATTCAATAGTACCATGTCCGGGCCAATGATTGTATAGGAAGTGTAATTTGGATCGGCAATAATTCGAGCACATTGTTCGGGATCGGTCACGACGTCACAACGATTCCTATTGCGAACACTTTCGCACATTTCACCAAAAGCCAAATTTAAAATGAGCTTATAGATTTCTTTTTCGGCTTTTGTTTTCGCTTCAGAACGTTTCTTGACAAAAGTGTCAACAAACGTTTTCAGATAGGGTTTTTGACTAAACTGGAGGGCTCTATGAACCTTTGTGACATTGAAACGGTTGTTGCACATCCGTTTTAAAGCCACATGATGTACTAAAATATATTTTCCTTCGGCAGGAGGTCGGCAATAAGTTTTTGTTTTGAAGGTGACCAATGCAATCCCTCCACCTCGACCAAACGTCTGTTGCGGGGACTCAAAGAGCCCCTAGACACACGTCTATTGATGCATGGAAAAACAAAATCCTTTACCGGATCATGAAGCTCCACTGGTATCTCCCCATCAATTTAAAAAACCATCCAACCGGCCCATTCTCCTCAACACTGTCAATGTTGGGGAAATTGGAGGCTTGAGGGTCATTGAGCCATTTATAGTCATCGCAAGGTAGCGCATAATGGGACATGGCCGAGGGGTAGAGGGAGTTTATATCAAGGAACACTGCATCCGATTTTGTTCCCGTCTTCTATCCAGTTGGATCAGTTTCCAAGATCCAATCTCCGTGAAAAACGTATCCACCCCTCATTGACCTTTCGATGAATAGGTGCTGATCGATGTCGATGATGAGCCCAATTTTCCCCTGCTAATTTTTAGGATGAGGTTCATTACCAGATGAGGAGATGAAAAACAATATCTTAAATCAAGATTATATTCCCCGTATATTTTGTATGTATTTTGATGGATAATGTGTAACAAAGTTAGCACATCACTTGACAAATACAGTTCGCAGTTGTCAAACCCGTATTTACACCGTCCCTCTGCCCACACTTTTTTGGCCAAACTGTTTTCATCAGGAGAACACCTACGATCGGGTAGACTGTCGTAAAACGACTCGATCGAGGGAATAGTTTCCTCGGCGAATCTTGACATGGAGCAGTAATAATCATAAGGATATATGCGATTGACTATCAACAAATCATATAAATCATTTGGAAATTTTTGCTTGAAAAGAGGGAAAGCGTTGCAGCCGTCATGGTTTTTCTGCACTTAAATTAATTCGCTCAAAGATTTTGGAAAAAAACTGAAGGAATCTAAAAAGCGAATTTTATTCGTGTACTCAACGTCGTCTTCAACATATCTCCACATAAATTCCAAAACAAGCAAATTTTCCGACGATTTAGGAATGATTTTATAGGAAAAGCTGTCTATCACCCATGCATCATCCACAGCTCCATTTCTTTGAAGATGTGCCATTGCTGGTAGCACATACTTCAGAATTATGTAGTTAGAATTATGTATAAAAACCGGAAGAAAGAGTTGCTGTTTAATTTTTAAATTACATGAATTGTGAGCCCACCCTCGAAAGTTACTTTTCCCCGTTGAATTGGGGTCAAAAAGGTGATTATGATCCTAGACAGCGTCTTTTGGGGCAAGAGCACCCCTACAAACGCAACAAACTGTCCCCTTTTCTATTGCCCGTTGCTCCTTATCTGATAATGCCATTGGGTAGTTGTTGTGACGCAATCGTGAAATAGATTTATTTGCTGTTTGTATTAAACACACCAATAATTTCTCCATGCTAACCCTCCTCATCCATAGTCTCAAAAAACTCTTCCAATTGCATTTTATTGTTGGAATCGCGTCGGGCATACGCATAGGAGCACGCTACGAATTTGTGTTACTTAATTATACTTGGCCTTGCTGGGTCCGATACCTCCAACCGCCTTGATTCACAATCCAAAGATACTTTGTCAATATGTAGCAGGGAATTTTGGAAGTTTTTAAATTCTGATGTAGCTTTGTCTCCTGCCGGCATTTCTACTCTTTGATTGCCATGCAGTTTGTAATATCTCTTATGATCCGTGAATGTTCTTTCAGTTGTAAATGGGGAAAGGCACATGGGGCAATAGTGACGTTCCCCTTTCTTCACGCTTTGAGACAAGAGTCTACGTAGTGCCGTAACGGGGAAAACTGACCGTAGGAATTTACATCTTTGGGGGGGGGCTCATAGACAATCCAAACCAAACATTATCTACCAAAGGTGTCCTAACTGAATATAAAACCCCTTTTTTATTCGGTTTCTTTCCCCCATTTATAAATTCTGTGTCATACTGGAGAACAACCACCCCCAACCAAAGATTTTCGTTTGCTATTTCAAATATAGTTATTTGTTTTAAGGACACTGGATACTTTCCCTCTAAACAATCAAAATTTACTTTAGGGAAATTGTCTCCACCATTACGTGCAAGTCTGTCGAGATTTTTTATTGTTGTATCATAATTCAATGTTTTATGAGCTGCTGCTTAAAATGCATATTTAAAGCATTGCAGCACCGTTTCAAATTTGAAACCCTGAATCCCCCCCCCTGTATCCGACAAATCTTGGTGGCATTTTATTTTGTTACCCCACCCTCCCCTTAAAATAAAGTTTTTTTTAAATCTATTGAGATTCAGATCCATATATTCAATGTATAAAATTGTGGACCCACTTCCTCTCTCGTCGAATGTGTCCAAAGTTGATAATAATTTATTGACCCAATTGCAAAAGTTACCCTCTAATTCATTTAGACCAGGGTAAAAAGTTTGGTTGCCAGTTGAAAAATGAAAATAAAAAATGTCCCCTGATGCCCCCTGTTGTAAATAAACTTTTTGATTTACTGATACCTTAATCCCCCCTGGCCCCCCAATTCTGAATCTGAATCTCAATAAGTGCTCGATTTCGGTCTATGTAGGTATGAAGAAAATTTACAGGGTCTGTTAAAATGACACTCCCATCAACCAGGTTTTCCTCGGGGGGATTAAAATCTACCCTATGTGTTTGCAAGTGACCTAGAGCGGATTCTAACAAATAAAACTCACATAGTTCCGGGGAAGCGACGCAATTTCTATTTCCTACACCTATTTGTAGAAGATGCAACTAACTAATATTAAAGTCATCATCAAAAATCTCTCCGGAAACATTAGGTCCAGCAATTTCCAAGAGAGTATTTATTTCTTTCGTTGTAAGCTAGAAATCCAGGGAAATAGTAAACTACTTACCTTCACTAACATCATCCGATTGTTCCGGCGAGAGGGGACAATTACCCATGATATTCTGAAGTTCTGGGCCAGGGAAGGCAGTTGTTTTTGTAGCTTCCCCCTGAAACTAAAATGAATGGATTGAGTTTTTTTTTTCTTTGAGGAAAGTTTTATCAAAATTATAAAACACTGTTTATTTTTTTTTCTTAGTTGGATTTTGTATTCATATTATTTATCAAACAAATGTTTTTTTTCTTAATTGGTTTTGTATTCGTATTATTATTTATCAAAAAAATACATAATAAATTAAAAATTTTGCTTATAGCATTATTTATAAAACATGTGCATAATAAATTACAAATTTTGTTAATAGAGCACACACACACACAAACACACACACACACACACGCACACGCACACACACACGCACACACACACAAAAACACACACGCGCACACACACTCGCACACACACACAGACACACACACGCACACGACACACACACACACACACACACACACACACACACGCACAATCATACACTCACACACGCACACACACAAAAGCACACACACACGCACACACACACACATCGCAACGCGTGACTAATAGCAATAAAATACAAAAAAATCAACTCAATTATTGTCTTAATACCCCATTAAAAAAAACCTGAGTCTTTTTCCTACAAATCTAGCCGTCCATAAAAAATAGCGATCAGACTAGAAGCAGATTCCTTTTCCTACAAATCTACCCCCCCTTCATAGATAATTCATTAGTATCAAGAGTGTTTGGCTAATAGCAGTAAAGTAAAGTAGGTTTTTTTACCCCACCCCTCCACGCTCTTTTTTCTTCAATAATTAACCCCTTGAGTAAATACACACACGCGCATACAAGTAACTGATTAGTAATTATTAACCGCATTTGATTAGGCTAAGAGACGCGCGCTGACCAGGTTTTTACTATTATTTTTTTAAGTTTAGTACATGTATGGCATCTCTGAGCCGAATGTAACAGTTAAATAATCAGCAAGTTGTTTAAAAAAAGGAATTTGTAAATCGAAATTGTGAGTGCGCTATAAAGTTGAAAGCTATCTGATAAATGGTGCTTACCGTGGAAGTTGCAGCTAGCTCGCAATAAACTGTTCGAGGTGCGAAATGGATCACACTACTCCTCGCCATGTTCATGCTTCTGATTGTGGCCGTGTCAGTGGTGCCAATCTCACTATTGAGTTTTGGTCACTTTTGACTTGATGTTAGAATATCTGAGTCCTGGAAATAAAAATCAATTTCAGTATTTTCTAGTCACATGTTTACCGGGGTATTAAATAAGTACCATTTTACACCTCCCTTAAAACTAAATTCCCCCTTATTTTTAACCCCAATTATTAAGTTCGGTTAAGCTATGAATGCATATAGGCTTAAAAGTGCAGTTTTTGACGCATCAGTCACACACCCCCAACAATGCCACAACAATGAGCCACCGGAATGCCATAAAACACATTTCTAAATATGATACATGAAACAAAAAATACAATTTCAACTACTAGCTACGTTTGAAATTTATTCAGAATATTCATGGTGGGGATTGCACCCCCTCCCTCCACCCCGAAGCCCACTCCAAATACATTAACGATATTGATTGTCTTTAAAGGAGACGTGTTATTTAAATATATTCTTAAAAATGTGATATTTCGGTAAGGTGTATAAAAACATTTAGAGCCGAATAGCCTATACCCGTATGGAATGCCATAAAACACATTTTTAAATATGATACATGAAAAAAAAATACAATTTCAACTATTAGTTACGTTTGAAATTTATTCAGAATATTAATGGTAGGGATTGCACCCCCTCCCACCACCCCAAAGCCCACTCCAAATACATTAGCGATATTGTTTGTATTTAAAGGAGATGTATTGTTCAATTATAGTTATAAAAACGTGATATTTATGTAAGGTGCATAAGAAACATTTAGAGCCGAAAAGCCTATACCCGTATGGAATGCCATAAAACACATTTTTAAATACGATACATGAAAAAAAAAATACAATTTCAACTATAAGCTACGTTTGAAATTTATTCAGAATTTTAATGGTGGGGATTGCACCCCCCGTCCCACCACCCCAAAGCCCACTCCAAATACATTAGCGATATTGTTTGTATTTAAAGGAGACGTATTGTTCAATTATAGTCTTAAAAACGTGATATTTCTGTAAGGTGCATAAGAAACATTTAGAGCCGAATAGCCTATACCCGTATGGAATGCCATAAAACACATTTTTAAATACGATACATGAAAAAAAAATATAATTTCAACTATTAGTTACGTTTGAAATTTATTCAGAATATTAATGGTAGGGATTGCACCCCCCGTCCCACCACCCCAAAGCCCACTCCAAATACATTAGCGATATTGTTTGTATTTAAAGGAGACGTATTGTTCAATTATAGTATTAAAAATGTGATATTTCGGTAAGGTGTATAAAAACATTTAGAGCCGAAAAGCCTATACTCGTATGGAATGCCATAAAACACATTTTTAAATACGATACATGAAAAAAAAATATAATTTCAACTATTAGCTACGTTTGAAATTTATTCAGAATATTAATGGTAGGGATTGCACCCGCCCCCCTCCCACCACCCCAAATACATTAACGATATTGTTTGTATTTAAAGGAGACGTATTGTTCAATTATAGTCTTAAAAACGTGATATTTCTGTAAGGTGCATAAAAACATTTAGAGCCGAATGGCCTATACCCGTATGGAATGCCATAGAACACATTTTTAAATACAATACATGAAAAAAAAATACAACTCGGATGATGAATAATTGGTAACTATAGGAAAAAAGGGAATATGTTCTTATGATAAATCAAGAATAATGTGTATTTACTTACCAGCATAATTCTTTTGTTGTCCTCCATTAGAAAAATGAATAAATTTAACAATAAAGGATTATCGTTTCAAGTTGTTTTTTTTTAACTGATCTAGAAAAACTAATTGCATCTTAATACATATCGAAAAAACACGCGTATAAGCCCTCCAGCTGTAAACCGGTATTTCTAGAATGAGACCATCCTTTGAATACGTAACATAAAGAATTTTGAATATTGAACCAGGAAAGAAAAAAACATGTTATGACGACGGATGAACGAACTTACTAAAGCATATATCATCTAAACCAGTCTGATTGCATTATACAATCTCACTCCTAGTTCTAAAACATGTTTGATCACTTTGTAGGTCTATCAACTTGATACGCTTCAGTGGTTCCTATATGTCCCTGCAAAGTATAAGTTAACATTGTACTCATAGTTATTAAATCGTTTGCCTGTTTTAAGAAAAAATATTTTTTGATTTATTTTCAGACAAAAATCTGCCAACAAATTTAAAAACTTCCAAGGAGAGTTGCTACTTTGTTACCCAACTTTTTGCACGGTGGGCACACAGCATCCTTTAACTTAGTTAAACATATCCCTCAATATTCCCCGAAACTAAATCTTAATATACATAACCTTTTCGCACACGATCAGAATCAAATATTCCCTCTTTCCTTTACGAAAATTAACTAAAAATAAAACAAGTTTTTTAACTGAAAGTAAGGAGTGATATTAAAACTTAAAACGAGCAGAAATTACTCCCTATATGAAAGGGGCTGTGCCCTCCTCAACGCTTCGCTCTTTACGCTAAAGTTTTTTATTGTTAAAAAATAAAGTTGTAAGACAGAGTCAAACTTTAGCGTAAAGAGCCAGGCGTTGAGGAGGGGACAGCCCCTTTCATATACGGAATAATTTCTGTTCGTTTTAAGTTTTAATGTCGCTCCTTACTTTCAGTTTAAAAAAAACTTTTTTTTATTTAGTTAATTACTGAACGTTTTTGAATTAGTGCAGCTTTGATTTTGGCTCACCGTACATGAATAATTAAAACGAAATTCGCATATTAATTTTCCTTTTTTGGCTAATTGGCTTTCTCGAAATTTCGTTCTGACGTAACTTACGAATTAACTTACGTAACGAATTTTTTTATTCGTATGTTTTTATTTCGTATATTAGGGAGTTCGCTCCCTAGTAAATACCTCGCTCTTTACACTAAAGTTCAAATATTGTTCGAATCACAAACCCCTGAATCACAAAGGCCGGTTAATTAGAATAGATAGCTCTTTTGAAAGTACTAAAAACTTTAGCGTAAAAAGCGAGGTATTGACTAGGGGGCGAACCCTCTCATATACGTAATAATTTCTGTTCGTTATAAGTTTTAATGTTGCTCCTTATTTTCAGTTGAAAAAAAACTTGTTTTTTGTTTCATTTCTGATCGTTTTTTAAATAATGCTGGGAAATCTGGTGCCCCCTTCATGGAAGTGTTCCTTCCCCCAAGGAAATATCCTCCATGGAAAGATCCTCCCCGTAACCCCTACTCCGACCCCCACTAGAAAAAAAATTCCACCTGAACACACCTGTATACTTCCCAATAACCAATACTATATGTAAATAATGGGCAAAGAATATAACTTGCAGCCCTTCCCCCGGGAACTGTGGGAGATTAAGTCATAATCAAAGACATATTAATTAGATTTTTGACTATGCTGAACAAAATGATTATCTCAAAATTTTGATTGGGTGACTTCGGGGAAAAATGAGCGTGGGAGGGGACCAAGGCGCCCTCCAATTTTTTTGGTCACTTAAAAAGGGCACTAGAACCTTTAATTTCCGTTCGAATGAGCTCTCTCACGATATTCTAGGACTACTGGATCGATACGATCACCCCTAGGAAAAAAAAATAATACAAAATAAACACGCATCCGTAATCTTTCTTCTTGTTGTAAAGTGTATTTTATGGTATTTGGGTGATGTAGTCGTAGATGCCTTTATTCTCCCTTTATAGGGGTGATAAACTATGGCCCTAAGGTAATTAAACTTTGGTAGCGTGCCTTAGGCTATGACCGGACTAATGAGGCGTACCAGCTGGGTATGTTCGAGGGGCTAAAGGTAGATTGTATTGAGGTTGTCCATAACACAATACTTTTATTCAGTTAACATATAATAATAACAGATATATATTTTTTACTGAGACTGGCTGTCCCAAGTAGACCACAAGTCTCGGGAAACTACAATAACATATAATAGGATATTTAGACACTTACAATGATTCGACAATATTCCAAGGTATTTCTAAAATCAACGGACCAGAGGTCAGTCCGGCATAAAGTTAGTATCAGTCTGAATCTGCCCCTTCCCATAAAATGTATCTTTTATACATTTTTTTCAACCACCCCTTTCTTTAACCAACCGGTGCAATAACTAGGAAGTGGTGATTTCTCAATTTCCCGTTAAGCAGAAACTTGGCAGGATATATTCCTTGTCTTAATAAATAGTGGTATTTCTAAACTTTGTATTTGCGTCTTAATATATTTTTACTAAATTCATAATTAACTAAATTAGAAAGCTTTACCACAATACTCCCCATTTAAATTCTCTCTTTTAATTACTCCAAAAATAATATCTCGGTTAAATCGAAGCATTATGTTTCTTGCTGGATTATTCTTTTCGAACTTAATACTTAACGGATTGTTTCACAATAAAATTATTTGTACGTTGATTCCAAGTCAAATATTTACATATAACATTAAATCACTAGTTAAAACTTAAAGTAAATTAAAACATAGTATATAAATATAAAAGCATTGTGTAAAAACTTACACAGGTATTTTTTTTTTAATTCGCAAAACTAGATAGGATATTTAACTACTGGTTAAAACTTAAAGCATTTAAAAAAATAAAACATGGTATAGACTAGCATTGGAATTAATTCCAATTATTGTTATGAAGTATTGAAGTATTAATGTAGATTAATTCTTGAATGATATAAAAATAAAAACACAAATACTCAACATTTAATTCACTATATTTACATGGATAGTTTAGGTTATGTATATATTTGTTAAAAACAAATAATAATTATGTGCTCTAATAATTTATTTAATCACTGCAATATTTATTCTTTGTACAACTTTTAAATAAGTCCGTCAAGAATTTTATATGATATGTCCTAACTGCAATTAAAATATTAAAAAAACAAAAGCAACTCCAACAAATAGATTTATGCACTATAACTAATAACTGTGATTAGCCTCTATATAAGGGCTTGGCAATAGTTCATATAACATGACTTTGCTATTTACATTTCTATAAAAAAAAATTTTACGGTAACAATTCCATATTTATAAAAGTTCTCAAAATACATTTATAATTGAATTCGTTTTCTCAACAAAATTTGTTACAGCAGTAGTGCTTTTGCATATACGATTTTATACATTTTTTTTATCGTTCTTTTACAGCCTTTGTTCTACATTGAGCCAGATTGTGTCACTAACTGTTAATAGTTCACAATAAGCCTGTTTGTTTATACAAAATTTTGAGCTTCTTAATTATTTTCGAATTATAGATAGTTGATACAGTTTTATAACGTTTTTGCCTGTAATCTCTCTTTTTTTTCAGCTTTAATGTACTTTTGGGTTAAGGCTTCATTTACAGTTTCGATCTGATAAGTTAAAAATTTTAGCTGTTCACCTTATACCTCTTATTCCATTATCAAATGACTCTTGTCTGTACTCTGAAGGTTTGCTTGCCAGGGCTGCCTTCTGGTAGCTCCTTATAACCTTTCCAGGTCCACTTTTCATGGGCTACAGCTAAAAAGACTATTCTGAGCCTGCACACACAATAATTAATCATCTATAGTAGTGCAAAACTTTTTTTTATTTGTAGCCAACAGTTTCCTCTTGCTGCTATTCTTTTTGTGGCCAACAGCTATTCTTTTATCAGAAAAGTGGCCCTTCTGCAGAAAAAAAAATACCGTGCCTTATGGCACATAGTAATTTATTTTTAGACATACAAGAGTGACAATGACTATTTTCACTTTAACTTCCCAACTTTTAGTGGTTTTGTCTTAGGTTCCGACTTCAACTTAGGTTCTTAAGGCTATTATGTGCCTTGCTTTTAATTTTTTATGCAATGCTATTCATTTTTTTAAACAACTCCCACATAAAAGAGTATAATTTTTTCCTGTTTAGTTTGAGCATATCTCCAATATTTCTATTTAATCTCGGCCCGCATTAACCACTGTAACGGTGGCTCCGTAGAATTAATGGTACTTATTTTGTACCTATTTAGTACAATTTTCGTACTAGTCTCGTTCGGTCAGTTCAATATGTGCGGTATAACAGAGTTTAACTGACTCCATTCCTTTTCTTCTCCTTTAATTTTGTCTGACTATATTTTCAACTTGAACCCTTCTTTTTTTTTCTTTATTTCAATGAAGCCTAAGGATTTTTTCAAGTCTTTTTCCGCTTTTTCAGTAAAATAGGTCTTTTTTTAAGCCTATATGCCCTTTTAAGCCTGATTGCCCTTCTATGGTCAAATTCATTATCTCCTTATTTTTAAAAGGTGGGGGGGTGTCTAATTTTTGCAACCTGTATTTTTTTTACATTATTCAAATTTTTATGTACAAAAGTGTTTGTGTTAGAAAAGTACTGTCTTCTTTCAGCTGATTTCATGAACATTTTTAATTAAGTTTTGCCCCGCATTTTCTAGTTCTCATTTCTTCCTAAAAATGCAATTTTTACGATATACTGGTTGCCAATTTTTATCCCAGCTTTAATTACTATTTTATTTGCCAAAGAAAGAGAGGCCAATAATTCCCTTGCAAGGCTAAATAACTTTGAATTCGGTGCTCATTATCTTTGGTTTATTGATAAGCTTGAATCTGGGAGAATTACAAGAATGAATTTCTCTTCATTACTGCGAGTTTTTTTGTTGTGTAATGTTATATTTTATTTTCAAAGAAAAAGTGGATACGTTAAGTTTCTGTTAGGGTTCAATGGCTTGAGATTTGGGTGTTTTGGTTGGCACAGGTGAAAACCCATTGTTTAAACTAGGATTCTTCTGTGCTAGTTCGTTTTCTCAGATCCAATGAATCGGATTTGAAACTATTATCTTGAACTATTATTGTGGTTTTTTTGTGACGATGGGGTTAATTTTTGGCTTATTTTTAATGGATTTTGTCGTTGGCTTTTACCTCCTGGTAAGTTTTTAGGTTATAATTTGTTTTGATATTGCTTTTCGTTTCTTTTACCTCGCACTTTGTTTTGCTTTCTAAGCTTATTCTAAGTTTCGCTTAAATCTTTATAGCGCTTAATTATTGCCTTTAATTTAATTTTTTTTTCTTTTTACCGAAAATTATTATATTTGACTGTAACTAATTATAATAAGATTACAGTTAGCTTATACATGTCCGGATTCATGTAAACTCTCGCTGTATTTTGCTATTATTATTTTTTTTTTAATTCCCGTCAAAAACAAACGTTTTTTTTTCAATCACCCCAAAAAAATTTTTTTTCAATATACATATCAAAAGAATCGCCTTTTAATGCTGATTCTAAACATATATTGTTTATTAAGTTTACCTTAACCCGTATAAAGTTAGGAATTGGAACATTAATTATTGTAATATAAACTGCAACATCCTGTGTAATTGTTTCCGGAATATTATTTCTATTTAGTTCCTGGATACTATCTACTTGTAGGCTAATTTGAATATAAGGGAGTATTGGCTTCACTCTATTTGATTTCTACTATCAGACCGTGTTTTATCTTATATACATTCTATCTGATATTCAACTAAACTGTACTGATTAATAATTAGACTATACTTGAGAATGGTTCGTCATTTAGTAACTGTAAGAGCGGACCAGAATTTAGCTATCCCAAAAGGATGCATTGCCTTCTCTGTTTGTCCTACTGTAGGCTTATATTCTTTGTAAACAAGCATAAACACTGGCTTGTTTTAGATCTACATGGCTCAAAAGCAGCCATGGTTTAAAATTCGAATTTGAACTTTCTTGTGACTCATTTCGCGGAGCTAATTCAGAATTTGAACTTTTTCTAACACCATTATTCAGACGAAGGTCCTCTGTGTAGGTAAAGTAGAACCTTTTTAAGACCTATCCCCATGCCTCCATTTTCTGTGATTAACGGTTTCTTTCACCGAACTTCTTGCCTTATGCAGAGTCCCCATCACAGCTGGGTAACAACTCTTTTTTTGCTTCCTTCGGCGACTTTTGCTAAGCTTCCACATTTGTTTTCTTACTTATAAGGTTACTTTTCATGTTTTTTTCATCCCTTTCCTCAAGTACTTTAATTATATATTTAGGTATCTTTTCTTTGCCTTTGCTGGTAAAACTACATAACTAACCTAGTATTTGTTAGCTTTAACAAAGGTAATTTTATTGCTTATTACGTCGTAAAATGCCATATTTTCGAAGGATCTCTACTCCTAAAACACTCGGAAATGGCAGCTTCTAACCTATAATTGTTCGGACCACAATTTATGTGCTTCCTTTGCAAAATTGTAGCAGTGTTATCCTTTAACAATAAGTATCTAGCCTGTAACTGTAGTAAGGCTGCATTAGGACCCTATTTGCTACTATTATGCCTAAAATTCTTCTGTTTCTACCAACGTTTCATCGGTCCAGTCAGATTTTTCTTTACGTATTATCTTTTATTTTATTCTTTTGATTCGCGGTACAAATACTTTATTATTTAGTGATATAAGGCACTCTTACAATGTATTTATTACTAACACTAAAAAAACTACGAATTATACACTTACTACTACTTGCTAAAAACTAGATACTGTATTTTTTTCTATTTTACAATTCTTGATTGAGAGTTTTTCCATTTTTTCTATTGTACCCAAATCTTTTTGGAGACTTAAATCTATTTCTAATAGCCAAAGTTCGAGCAAAGCTGCTTGAAGTTTCGCTAATTTGAGCGCCGCTAAAAAAGAAGTCAATTTGCTTACCCCTTCTGATAAAGCCATTTCTATTTTTTTCTTATTATTTTTCAACCTTATTTAGTCTCCTCGACCCAGTTTTTTTGCAATGCCACCAGTTGTTGTAAAGTGTATTTTATGGTATTCGGGTGATGTAATCGTAGATGCCTTTATTCTCCCTTTACAGGGGAGATAAACTACGGCCCTAAGGTAATTAAACTTTGGTAGCATGTCTTAGGCTATGACCGGACTAATGAGGCGTATCAGCTGGGTATGTTCGAGGGGCTAAAGATAGATTGTATTGAGGTAGTCCATAACAAAATACTTTTATTCAGCTAACATGTAATAATAACAGACATATATTTTCTACTGAGACTGGCTGTTCCAAGTAGACCACAAGTCTTGGTAAACTATAATAATATATAGTAGGATATTTAGACACTTACAATGATTCGACAATATTCAAAGATATTTCTAAAAACAACGGACCAGAGGTCAGTTCGGCATAAAGTTATTATCAGTCTAAATCTGCCCCTTCCCATAAAGTTAATCTTTTATACATTTTTATCAACCACACCTTCGTTTAACCAACCGACGCAATAACTAGGAAGTGGTGATTTCTCAATTTCCCCGTTAAGCAGAAACTTGGCAGGATATATTCCTTATCTTAATAAAAAGTGGTATTTCTAAACTTTGTATTTGTGTCTTAATATATTTTTACTAAATTCATAATTAACTAAATTAGAAAGCTTTACTACATTCTGGCAAAAAATACAAAATTCCACACTATTACAGACAGGAGCTTGAAACTTCTATAGTATGTTTCTCTAATACGCTGAATCTGATGGTATGATTTTCATTAAAGTTCTATAACTTTTAGGGGTTGTTTCCCCCTTTCTTCGAAAATCCGGCAAATTTTTTCAGGCGCGTCACTTCGAATGGGTAAGCTAAAGCTGACGGCACTTATATATAAATTGGAATCCAGCATAAAAATCCACTAATTTTTATGCACCCCTTAGCTCCAGTATTCTGTTTTTTAGAGTTCCGACTAATGCTGAGCCAGGTCACTCTTTACTTACAGTGCGCAACCGGAAACTGTTTGATTCCCGCAATTAAAAAAGGGTAAATTAATGTAATCCAAAATTATTGCCCTATGGGTTATGGGGGGCAGAGCATCCCGTGAGGCATAGTTACTAAATCGTTCGCCTATTTTGAGAAATATTGATTTTTCAAAATTTTGATCAATGTTGAGGGAAGGGGGCATCTAAAAAGGGAAGGCGGCATCTAAAAGGGCAAAGGGAGAAGGGGATTTTAGTCCTTCAATCACTTTTCAACATCCACGTTAACATTCCCGTTAAAAGTGTCAACATAATACCCTTAACTATTCTCGAGATATTGCAAATACACTGTTTTGAAAAACTGGATTTATCTTTTAATTTAATCTTTAGCTTGAATTACAGGAATTTATTTCTTTTGTTTTTGAATATAATGAGGCTCCTTACTTTTCTTGGAAGAAAATGTGTTTTCTTGTCACGGAACTTTTCTTGTCACGGAAATGCGTTTTAATTAATTTCTGTCCCTTTTATTACCAAAGTTTTTTTATTGTTTTATAAAATGAATATTTCCACAATTTTCAATTGATAATCAAAATATCTGATTTTTATTTATTAGTTATCATTAGTTCTAGTGTATTTTGTATTTATTTTGTATTTTGTATTAGTGTATTTTGATGCATTTCAACATCCCCTCAGAATCCTTCTAAAGTTTCAACTTTGTTCTTGTCCCAAAAAATTATCTTTCAAAATCATTGTTTGTTTTTTTTTTTGGGGGGGGGGGAGACGAGGTTGGTAAATTTTTATGTTATTATTCCTACAAAATTAAGTTTTTAAGTGTTTAAAAGTCTCAGAATGTTTGAATGTTTGACCGGAAAGTTAAAGTTTACGAAGCATGAAAGATCTAGGCAACTGTGATTGCGAGTGTGAGTCAGTGAGTAAGTGTGAGTGCGTTTGAGCCCTCGGGAGTTTGAAAACGTATACGACCATCCTTCCACAAAAAACCTATATGCCCCGGGCATAACTTACAATCGTTGCTCCCAGGCTCTGGGGGGTTGTGTCAACCCTAGATGCATTGTTATATGATCTTTAAACTATTTAGAATAAAATTGCTATCTTAAAATTTTTATCAAAAGCATTTTGGGAAAAAGAGGGTAGGGTGGTTATTCGTCCTCCGATCACTTTTGACTCTTTAAAAGGGGAATAGAACTTTGTAATTTCATATCAAATGAACCTCAACCGAAGTTGATAATACCATCCCTTACACAGAAGCCTTATATACCCCCGGGGCAAGCTAATAACACTTGCCCCCCGGCTCTTTGGGGTTGTGTCCTAAACCCCGGCGCCACACCGGCACATCAACCGAAGGGCCCGAATTTTCGGGGATTTCCCCGAAAATCTATGTGACAACCCGAAAAAAAAATTTGGTTCCCTGTAAATCATCCAGTCACGGTGCCACCCCTAGTGATTTATCACTAGTGACTATCCTTGCCAAATATTAATTTGCATACCCTAATTCTTCACTACTCTCTTGTTCGTTAGTTTTCGGCTCTTGTGTCACTTTGCATAAAAACCAGACAGATACAATTGCAAATTTGCAATATACATGGTGCTTAAAATGTTGACAAAAGTATCGTCTTTATGAAATGAGATCAAACCATTTCGAATGCAGTTTGCCAACTGCTATAAGATTCTTACATCAGTTGTAGTCAAGAATTATATTTTAAGTTGAACAGAACGCATACACTATACAGGTTCAGTTGGATTTTAAAATTGATAGCAATAGATTGTTGCGACAGCTGAATCGTAAGTTTGCAGAATTTTGTTTTCATGTTAAATTTACACAATTATTGAACGTCTGATATATTAAAGAAAATACAATCTTCTCAATCAACAATCAACAAATTCAATCAACAAGGGTTGGGGCATCAAAGATTGAAACGGAAGTGACCCCAAAAATACGATTCGTAAGAAATTGTTTATTATTGCCTATAGGGGGGTATAGGGGGCTATCATTTTTAAATGATTATACCTCATTTTTTTTAATTGAAAGCAGGGATGCCAAAAAGATAATTATTTTTCATTTAAAGCGCAGACGGAAGAAAATGACATCAAATTCCCTGTGAAACCATAGAAATATTTTGATAGACCCAGGGCCCCCTTTTAGGACTTGTTCATTGTCTTGGGTATTTTTGGATTTCTCATAGGGTACTGGCCTAATTTGGCTTTTGTGTGCTCCCTTTTAATTAGATCCCTTCGATCTTATTAAATGCCACGAAGAATCTATTATCTGTTATTTCAACTATTATGCAAGGGTTCTGAAACGCCGCAGCCATTTCGTTTCTACGAGATTTGTACTTCTCTTGATAAATAACGAAGAAGACCAGCGTCCAAGCCAGCGACTTGCGAAGTTTTTAACTCATGAATAGGCCCGAATCTGTTGTAAATTCAAGCTGGGATTGGAATAAGACTGATGAAAACATTAATTTTTGCGGTCAACATGGATCGCGCCGGCGGCGCGCCACCGATATCCCACCGGCGGCGGCGCGGAACAGTCATCGGCAGCACGCCGGCGGTGCGCTGCCGCTGCTATTTTGGCACCGCCGCCACCGGCCTTCCCTTATCGGCGTGGCACCGGGGTCTAGTTGTGTCGACCCCGCAGTTTGTTTATCTGATCTTTGGACTATTTTGAACCAATTGGCTATCTCAAAATTTTGATCGGATACATTTGGGGAAAAAGAGCAATGAGGAGAGGGCTAGTCGCCCTTCGGTCACTTTTGACTCTCAAAAAGGACACTAGAACTTCTAATTTCCGATCGAATGGGCGCCCTCCGAAGTTTATACAACATCCCCTTCCATAAAACCTTATATACCTCCGGAGCATAACTTACAACACATGCCCCGGGCTCTGGGGTTTTTTTTTCGACCCCGGGGTTTTGTTATTTTATCCTTGAACTATTTTGAACAAAATTGCTATCTCAAAATTTTGATCTGATGCATTTAGGGGAAAAGGGCATGGGGGCTAATTACCCTTCGATTACTTTTGACTCTTATAAAGAGCACTAGAAATTCAATTTCTAATCAAATGAGTCCCCTCCGAAGTTTATACGACAACCCGTTCCATATGAAGTGCCTCTGGGAAAAAATAATGAATAAATAATAAAACATTCAAGCCTTATGGCCGTTACTATAGGCAACGCTATAGCGTTGCCTCTGGAAATTTCAAGTCTCTAGCGAAGTTACAATTCAGCTTTAATCTACTTAAACTTAACCTTAATTTGATATCGTTCTAGCAAATTTACTGAGTGTAGGCCTATGCCTGCTCAGTCCAAAATTTCATGAAGGTAAGATATCATCAAGGAAAGTAGCCTTGGAAAAGTTAGTTAAAAAATATAAATATTTATTTTATTTCACAACTGCATCAAAAATATCGTTGTTTTAATTTGAGTCGCATAAGCAGCCAATTTTCATATCAATGAATCAAACAGTTCGTGACAACGAACTGTAAGTAAGGAAGGATTCGGCCCAATGGTAAATGAAACTCTAAAAAACAGAATTTTGATGAGAATAGATGCATAAAAAAAAATCGGCTTTTAATTACGATTCCAAATATATAAGATTCAGTAAGTTTAATTTTACCCATCGAAAGTTACAAGTCTGAGGAAATTTGCCTGATTTTCGTAAAAGGGGGGAAATATCCCCCAAAAGTCAAGGAATCTTATTGAAAATTTCACTATCAGGTGTAGCATATCAGAGAACTCTACAGTAGAGTTTTCAAGTTCCCGTCTTTAAAAATGTTGAATTTTGTATTTTTGCCAGAAGAAAGATCACAGATGCATGTTCATTTACAAGGGTGATCGTATCGATCCAGTGGTCCTGGAAAATTGGGAGAGGGCTCATTTGAACAGAAAATATAAGTTCTACTGCCCTTTTTAAATGACCATTTTTTCATTAAGTAATCCTATCAAAAGCCTGAGATGGCTATTTAGTTCAGTTTAGTTGAAAGGTCTAATAACTGTGTCTTCGGAGATGATATGACCCTCCCCCCATACGCCGGAAAGAAGGGCCACAAGTTATAAAATTTGCCCTTTGTTTACATACTGTATCTCTTACTGGGAAGTATACAGCTGTTTTTCAGGGTGGGGAGGGGGCATTTTCTGAGGATGGATTTTCTGTGGGGAGAATTTCCCATTGGGATGGGAGTTTCCAAGGGTGAACTTTCTAGGAGAAATATTACACAGAATTCATATACGAAATTCGTTTTATTTGTCTTTCTTGCCGGCAACCCCATTTTATATGTGGAGATGCTCTGGGGGAATTATTCGAGAGAAATTTTCAGCGGAGTTGGAACTCTATGGGGTATTTTTACGTGGGAGGATTTCCCATGGGAGAAAATTCTCCATGGGGAATTGTCACCAGTAGAAATTTTCAATCGAGAAATTTTCAACAGGAAAACTTTACATTTGGGGAGGAGGAACTTCCAGAGAAAATTTTGCACATATGGAGATTCCATCATGACCTGAAAAACAGTGAGAAATTAAATAAAAAACAAGTCTTTTCTCAAATGAAAATATGTTAAGGAGTATTTTTCAGGCAAAATCGTCCGCAAGAAATTTTCGGGGAGGATTTCGTAGCGAGGATAGAATTGTCCTGTATTTCCCGGGGAGAAGGATTATACGTAGGAGGAACTTTCTATGGAGGAATTCTCCGTGGGGGGAGGAGTTTCCATGGATTATTTGAAAAACGATCAGATATTAAATTTTAAAAAAAACTATTTTTTTCTGCTGAAAGTAAGAACCAACATTAAAACTTAAGACGAACAGAAATTACTCCGTATATGAGAACCATCTCCTCATTACCCTGCTCTTTACACTCAAGTCTGACCTTTTATCCAATTTTTTTTTAGGAACAATTCCTGAAACTCAAGGGCCGTTTAATCGTAGGCAGCACAGTAGCGCTGCCTAAGTAAAGAGCGATGTTGGCACATGCAATGTATTGTGCCCACATTTGATATACATTGTGGGCACAATGTATATCCAAACTTTTCTCAAAGTGGTAAAAAACTTTAACGTGAAGAGAGGGGTATTGAGGAGTGGGCAGCCCCTCTAATATAAGGAATAATTTCTGTTCGTTTTAAGTTTTAATATTGCTGCTTATTTTCAGAAGAAAAAACGTTGTTTTTTTTTATTTAATTCCAAACACAGAATGACCAAAAGAAAAAAATAATAAGGATTCCATTTTTTAGAAAATAAATTATCACCAGATTATGCTTACAACCTCCAAGGTCAATCTCAATTACTCGGACTATCTGGCTATCTCTTTTTTTAAGAGATACTCCGGACTTTCAAACTATCTTTTTTTTACAATCAGCCATGTCTTGACGCCTACTGCAAAATACTTGATTTTCAATTCAAAATCAACGGACTCGGTAGTTGATTTTGAATTGAAAATCAAGTATTTTGCAGTATTTCGCTTTCAAAATCAACGGACTCGGTCAGTGATTTTGAATTGAAAATCAAGTATTTTACAGTAGGCATCAAGACATGGCTAATTATAGAAAAAATCCAAGACAGATAGTTCGAGAATTAAAAGGCAAAAATGTTTAAATGGCACGGGTAGATGGTGGCAGTAAGTATGACTTTCTTATTGGACAAATATTTGTGTGTTAGTTTTTGGAAATTAAGATGGAATTATTCAAAATTTCATCAGAATTTGCTGTTCATGAGAAAGCAAACAAGTGAATCAAACACTTTATTTTGATATATTCCAACCTCATCCCCGTCTTGTCAAGATTTTGACCAGCCAGGCTTATACCACAACAAAAGATTTTTTTAAAATAACTGTAAATTTGGACTCCATCTTCACATATTATATGTAAAACTTCTTCCTCATAGCATTGCATTTTCATAGCCTCAAAATATTTTTTTGCCAAGTTTTTCCTCTAGATTTCTCTAGGTACTCATTTAGGGCTAGGTTGATTCTCGTGAGCTTAAAGAGCCACTTCTTGACCCCTGTTCCAAACCAAATAACCTTTCACACCAGGACTCAAACTCCTGACCTCAGGATGTCAAGTCTTGAGTGCTAACAATTTTGAAAAGACAGCTCAAATTTACCTAACTAAACTGCAAAGTTGTTTTTGACTACCAATAAACTGCAAAGCTTATTGAAGCATCTAAAGGAATGATATGATTCAACCTTGGCTAGCTTAGGTAGGCTAATTATTCAAGAAGTTTTAAAACAACTTTCAGAATTGCATAGTGTTTCTTTCTGTTAAGTGGGATTGTTAAACCAACACCAAACTACTTTCTTTGAATTATTTAAGTTTTTCCTAGACAGCTATTAGCCTACTCCCTCTATAGCCCATCTTAACAAAACAATTTACTACGGTCCTTGTATAGTCAATGTCCAAGAATCACAGGAGTTTACTTAGAACCTTACTATAGCAAAACTTGAAGACCTTACTCCTCAACAAATTTGACCAATCAATCTTTATTAAATAGGCATAGCAAAATACATTAGTTCTTCAACATTACCAATCAATTTTTTCCAAAAATTTTCTTAGTGTAAAATAGGATTATTTACCATCACTGTTTCTTTGAACAGTTCCATTACCTTCCAAGCACACAGGCTCGTAATCTTATTTATTTTCAGTGTTATCCATTATATAATTTAATATAATGATGATAATAATGTTAAGTTACTTACTAAAGATCCTTGTTAACTATCTTTAATAAAAGTTACTGAAAAAATAGCTTTGAAGCAACTTTTTTGTCATTCCAGCCATTAAATAACATCAGCTGGAACAGAAAAAATTACTCTTTATTAAATTTTGAAACTTTTTGGTTTGATAAAATTTGATATAATGATGATAATGATGTTAAGTTACTTACTAAAGATGCTTATTAACTATCTTTAATAAAAGTTACTGAAAAAGTAGCTTTGAATGAACTTTTTTGTCATTCCAGCTATTAAATAACATCAGCTGTAACAGAAAAAGTTAATTTTTAGTAACTTCTCGAAACTTTTTGTTGAAGCTGGAATGGCCTCACACACTTACCTTAGATCCTCCTATGCTTCCAGTGGTGCTTAGGGTGTCATAAGTGCTATCAGTCTATCCTCAGACTTGGCATAGCCAGTATATCCTCCCATTTAGGTTGTAAAGTTGCATAGAGATTTCAGAATTCAATGGTACGGTCATGTTTTGGGGAATTCTTTGTCTGGATTTGCCAAATTACCTTTGAAGAACAGCTTAGGGTGGACAAGTTTCCTAAACGTGGATGGCAGGTCCTATGTATCTCCATTTGAAGCATTTTAGAAACAAAATATCCAGTTTTGTAGTTGCGAACAATAGTTTTCATTTCGTTCTTCAAGTAATTTTCTATTTTTGAAACCTTTTGAAACCTTTTTAAGTTGTATAAAAAAATTTGATGGCTGTATAATAGTAGCTCTATTAAGATTACCCAATTTCCAATCGGGGGAGGGGCGCAATTTGCTATGGGGCAGGGGTAACTGCTGCTCCTAGACCTTGGTTTGCCCCCTCCCTCCACACTTGAAATTTAGTTTCTTCCAAAATCTTGTCAAAGTACAATAAACCTGCATAATTCAAGCATTAACAGAAATAGATCATTTTTTAGTACAAATTTACCTTTATAGTACATAAGTTACCCTTATATAGCACTATAAGTTACCTTTATATAACACTATAAAGTACCTTTATAGTACTTTTGAAAGAACTAAATAGTACCTTTATGGTACTAAATGGTTTATTTTTTTTTTTTAGTTTCCACTGTCATGTCACAGGATTTGGGAAAATTGGCTCCAACGTTGCCCCCCCCCCAGGATTTTGACAAAATTGCGCCCCTGGGAGGGGGAGTGAAATGTTTCAGGAATGATCAAGGCTAAGCAAGTATTTTAGAATTATATTTACATTTTAAGAAACATGAGTCATTGAATGGGAAATTAAAAAAACAAAAATTAGCATAAATTATTCTTTTACTAAAATTTAAATAGGTAGGCTATTGACTTATCATACACACAGTCCTTGAAAAGGGATATTAGCTTGGCAATACCTTCCTGGGTACATTTCATACCTCACATCCTCAAGGTCTTATTCACCTAGCTCAACTACTTCAGAAGACACCAACAAGACTCTCAATTAGAACTTTACCAGAAGTTTATTTAAGAATCTTCTAGCATGAATTGACAGTCAAAAAGAAAAAATTCTGTCTTGATTTTTTTCAATGTGACTCAAGAATACTAAGGTTGATAAGATTGACGAAGGCAGTTTTAAGCGTTCTTTGCAGTTTTCCTACCATAAGTGAGCTGTAAAATCTTAGAACAAAAATGAGCAAAAGAACGGAAATCAGTGCAGAAAGATGTGAGATTTTAGTGCAAAAGAACGGCCCTAATGTTGTATCAAACACAGAGGCGTCACTAGCCGAAACATTGAGGGGGGAGGGGAGGGCAATGAATCTTAACGACTGGCTGGCCATTTTTACCGACTGATTTGTGTAACATTGCTATTAAGATATCTAGGGCATTTATTTGGACCCTGGAAACACTGGGACTCCTGAAAATTTTACCCACCTAACATCCATAATTTTCAAGATGGCAAAAATCTCCTCATTTGAAATTTCACTGGGTAAAGTTCTAGTAGAGGGGTTTATTGCCATCTTAGAAACTAGTTGAGTTTGGTGAATGAAACTTCCTGCATTAAATCTAGCTCTAAAATATGCCTGGAAAGCAGTTATAAAGCGACCAGGGCCGTCACGTATGGGGAGAGGGGGACGCCCCCCCCCAATGTTTTTGGTTACTCAGTAAAAAAAATCGGTAAAATCGTGGTTCTTTGCGCCACAATTTTTCTGATGCCGCTAACATTCTTTGTTTGGTTTAATAAAGACCATGTCAATACTGACACGTCAGCTATAGAATTTTGAGCTCGATTGGTAAAAACACTTTTTTACAGAGTCCTGTCATGATTTTACAAATGACATCACAACTTTGTAGTTGGTTAAATAATCAACATTAAAATAGTGACATGATATGTACCGAAATCTAAATATCAGTTGGTAAATGCAGCGGTTTTACCGACTCCTGCAGTGAATTTCTGTATTGTATTTGAAAGGGACATTATGCTAATTATATTGACAAAAAACAATCAGTAAAAATGGCCAGCCAGTAGGTAACATCTCTTGCTCCCTCCCCCCAAACATTTTTGCTAGTAACAACATTGAAAGCAACTATCTTGTTTTTCTGATTTCTAGGGCTTACAAGATTGCATAAATGATTGGTTTATACCTACCTAAATTTTACCCAGAAATATTTGAATTTTCAATCTCTTTTTCATTGGCTATAGCTTTTCAAAATGTAGTCCCTATTATTTTACCAGAATCATAAGTCATACCAGATATTTTCATTTAATCTAAGAAATGGATAGTCTGGACAAATCCTTAAAATCCCACAGTTCAGGATAAAGCAAAGGTATGAGGCTTGAAAACTTTCCTTGGACTGGCGGATCCAGGGGGCCCCAGGCCTCTCCAAGGTTTTTTTCTGGCGCCTTCATTCTGTGTTTTTTTTTCTTCTGTTTTTCACATTTTTTTTAAACAAACTTGTCAATTATTGGTGCCCTTGACACATTACCCCCCCCCCCCCCGAAGAATTTACTCTGGATCCACCTTTGTTTCTTTGTGCCTCATTTGAGTAGAATTTCTATTTCTCAAGGTTTCACTTCTATAAAACAAAGGTTGTAAAGGTAATCAAAGGCTGGTGTCCTTTACTGGGGGAAGAAGCAGAGGTAGGTACTTCAAAATACCTGCCCAGGGGATCCTTGCAAATCTAGAACTTGATATATCCCTGAGTGTTTCTTTCATTTATCTCAACTAGTTTAAAAATAGACAAAACCCCTCATATACAATTTGACATAGCCTACTATGAGACCACTTAATTGATGCAAGTTCCTATCATAATGTATACCAATCAATAAACGTTTTAATGTAAAGATATTTCCTTGCTTAGCCTACCTATTACAAAAAATGTGTAGATCATCTAAAGGCACTTCACTTTACCCCCCACTCTAATGGTCAAATATTTGGACCATATTATATACCTTCCATGAATTTTCTATACATGAAAGTTTTCTTCAAGTTAAATTAAAAACAAATAAGCAATGCTGACTTCATCAAGCAATGGGAAATTCATCGAGAATATATGATTGGGCCTATATATCTGACCATCTGACCACTAGGGGGAGGGAGGAGTAAATCAGAACAAAGTTTCTTTAAGAATGATATAAGCAGCCTATGTATTTCAGTACATATTAGAGTAGTTTTCAGAATTTTATAGTGTTTCCTTCAGAGGGGGCAAACCACTAAATCTATACCCTCTTTCCAAATAGGTGCTGATACAGAATTACTCCTTCACTTTATTTACTCCCCTCATTTTTCTGCACACACATTTTTCTGCACATAACTCTTTTCTTCAAATAAATTTAACAGCAAAGAATCTATGTCAAAAACATCAGAAAACAGAAAAATGCACAGAATATGTGTAATTTGGGCTATATATTTGCATGCAATCAGCATTGGGGGTAAAGTAAAATGAAGTACTTTTAGGAATGACAGAAGTGAGTATTTTAGAATTTTTCTTAAAGTTGTTTTTAGAATTTTATAGTGTTCCTTCTGAGGAGGAACAATGCTGCACTAGCTTCTTCAACTATACCAATCAATTCACTTTCAAATACACCCCTTCCATCCTGATGGTTCAGGATGGTTCCCTTCCACCCAAATCAAATGTCAAGAAATTTTGGAGGTTTGATTCCCTGCAAAAACCTGGAAGACACTCAGTAACTGAGCTTTCTGTTGATGGAGCATCTATTACCAGCCCTAAAGACAAAGCAGTGACACTGAACAATCAGTTTAAAAAAGTCTTCACTACCCCAGACAGAGATCCACTTCCCAATCCACCTAAGTATACAGTTGATAGACCAATATTACCAACGTCAGTAAAGATGATATTGAGGCTAGACTGAAAAACCTGAACCAGAACAAATTTGTAGGGCCTGACGGAATACACCCTCGGACATTATAGGAAGCTCATGCAGAATTGGCCTTGCCTCTCACAGAACTTTTCCAAAAGTCCCTGGATACAAAGACAGTGCCTCATGCAGCTGATTAAACTCAATTATCCATAAAGGTCCCATTTGCTGCCCAAAAGTAAGTAAATACGACCAGCAAACACGAAACCAGCCAGTTATCCCCTCAGAAACAGTTCCAAACATACCCCTTTCCACAACATACATCATGCTTGAGACCCCATGTACACCAAAAACATCCAGCATCCCACAAAACTCTCTAATACCTGCCACATTCTCTTCACTGTTCCCTGCACCAGCCAGCACCAGCAACAGCAATAGGCAAGCAAGAGCCACAAGCCTACCAGGTATCAAGCAAAACCACAAGCCATTAGCTTCACTAGCATCAGCCACAAACCAGGCTACAGAATCAATGGCCATCAACACAGTCAAGTCAATCACAAAACTTATAGCCTACACCATGGCAAGTACCTTCCTTTCCCAAGCTAAAATGTGCCAAGGACTTAAAGCAGTCATCATGAGAGATCTAGCAACAAAATACTTCTCTAAACACCTAGTAGAGACTGCAGAGCTAGATTTAATCACCATCCTAAATAACCATCAGGCTTACCACTATATGGCCAATGCATAAAGACCAAATCCACAACCATCCATTACAAAACCACAGCAAAATAACACTAAAGATCCGCCAATGGAACAAATGCTCACTATCAAAAGAGAAGCTAGACCAGCTGCTTATGTACATTAAAGTAAAAGATACACATGTTATCTGTCTCCAAGAAACCCACCTTGACAAAGAAAGTACACTATGGGTAGAAGGATATGAGCTCTACAGGAAAGAGACTCTTAAAGATAAAGAAACGCTAACAATAATCTCCTTTTATAATCCTAATGGTCACCAAGAAGCTAAGGATTTCTAACAGAAATTGTACCTAAGATGATTCATCAGAAAATAATAATAGCAGGAGACTTCAATGCTCATAGCCCTTCTTGGGTAGGAAAGAAAACAAACAAGGCAGGCCAATTTTTAGAAAAACTATTAAATGAATTCCCAGAAATGTCAATAGCTACATCACATGGTATGAAAACCGTGTATGACTGCAAAACTCACCTTTTCTCCGCCATTGACCTATTAATGCCAAATAAACTATTCAGATACTCAAAAACATGTACAGTCCCTCACCTACTAACAGACCACTATGCCATACTGGTAGAAATTGGTAGAATTGTTTATGAAGAAGAAGAGCACACACTAAACTTGAACAATAACAGGGCAAATTGGACTGAATTTTAAGAAATCTTGAACAATATTAATTACATGCCAATTCAAGAAAGCCAAGATCCAGAATTCTGTACCACAAGACTAACTACTCACCTCAAAGAAGCTGCAATATCATCAATACCTAGAACTATCCCCCGTTCTCAATGAGAACAGGGGAAAAAGCAGAAGTGATTATTGCAAAAGCCGTGAGTTTCTTCTTGTTTGATGATATTATTGACGCAAAGACTTTACTCCACTAGGAGTTAAAACTCAAAACTCGCCTAATCAGGCATAGTAAGAAGGAGGAAGAAAATGTTATAAACATTTGCAAGTGGTTCGCTCAAACGGCTAATCGTGACAAAAGTCTAATTCCAACGTTTGCCATATTGTCGCCTTGCTCCGTTCCTGCAGTGGATGAAAGCACATCTGCTATGGCTATCTGTCACGTAATCAGAAATTAAGCAAAAACTCGATGGACTTTATCACATAGCACAAAATAAGCCGATCCCGTGGGTGCCTAGCAAACCGACCAATGAGCCTACTCAAAGACCTAGCTATGCCATTGTTCTTAAGAACATGCCTGATAGTTTGAACACTCCTACTGCCTGAAAGGAGTTTATTGACACCTTATGTCCCAGTGGTGACAATATGTCAAATCAAAAAATTATTGGAAATTAGTTTTAAAATTGAAGAAAACAGCAGATGCAGTTGTCACTTCGTTGAAGAATAACAGTCAGGGTGTTATGGCATCTGTCCGCTTGCCGAGCCACATTGGTGTCCTGAAACGAGTTCCAGAGGACTTTGATGAACAGTCACTCAAACCGCTCATTCCAAATGCTGTAAAAATACTGCAATGGGGTACCTCACGTGTCTTCAAAGTACATTTCGAATCGCGAACCGAGCTCAAGTTTTTTTCTTCATAACTCTGTGAAAACACACTACAAGAAACTACCAGCACAGCCTTTTGTATTTTTGCTAAAACGGTGTTATAAGTGTCATTTAGTTGGTCATCTTGCAGCCAAATGCACAAATCAACCAAAGTGTTTGAAGTGTCGATCAACTGATCACACTTCCAATTACCTAAACAAGTGCAATCAGCCAGCCTCCTGCACAAGCTGCAACTCAAGTGGACACACATGCTATAGCGTACGCTGTCCTAGAAACAAGTCTACAAAGTCTGATATGAAATTTGGCATTTCTCAAAGAACCTTGTGTCTTGGAACATAAACGGCAAGTTTCTTGACCAATCTTTAATAATAGCTGAAAAAGTTGAAAACTAGCCATATTGTAAGTGTTCAAGAGCACTTTGCCCTTCCATTGTCTGTGAATCAGTTAGACATTTTTCAGTCTCTTTTGATGTATGCTGTTCCTGCTGAGTGTAAGCAGGCCCTTGGTCGACCCTCTGGTGAACTTGTAACTTCTATTCAGAGAGATATTGAGTCACAGATTTTATTCTCAACGCAAAATATCCTTGCAGTGCAATTATTTTAGGTGATTTTAATTGCTCATTGAGTACTAATGCCAATGAGATTGATAGTATTGACTCTAGTGTTTGGGAAAATATGATTTATGGTTTACTTGATGACTTGTTTATCATGTCAGGCAAAACACAAAATTTCACACAAAAACACAGCACAGGTTCCACATCTGGTCTTGACCATGTGATTTGCTCAAAACAGCTTTCCTCCTCTCAAGTGCGCATCTTTGATACTCCCTTTTCTTCAGACCACTTCCCAATAGAATTGATATAGCACCTCCCTCTTCAAGCACTCGCCAAACTAGTCAAAAAGTAAGATGGCAAAAATGGGTAGATCTTACGGATTGGAATAAAAAGGATACAATCACGTATGTGATAGCATTATATCAAAAATAAAAGTTCCATATAATCTGCTAATACAATCCACTCCTAGCCGCGAAAAGGAAGCGCGAATTCAGCTTAATATGTACACTGCTCAGTTGTCACATGCACTTCATCTAGCTGAGGAAGCAGCAGTGCCAAAACAAAAAATCAAAACAGGAACACAAGTAAAGAGGTGGTCAGAAAACGTGGCTTTAGTTGATGCATGTGATAAGGCTAAATTCTGGCTCTCTATATGAAAAGATTGTGGATGAACACAAACCGGAATA
This sequence comes from Artemia sp. Qi Xiang Cuo, assembly GCF_049724085.1. Classification (NCBI taxonomy): domain Eukaryota; kingdom Metazoa; phylum Arthropoda; class Branchiopoda; order Anostraca; family Artemiidae; genus Artemia; species Artemia sp. Qi Xiang Cuo. Next base: position 32,360,879 of record NC_142803.1, on the reverse strand, counting down.
GTGAATGAAATCCGGCTTCACACCAAACACAAATTTGCCAAAGAGCTAGCTAACCATCATGCAGAAATTATTTGTAAGTCATCAGAAATTGCTCTGCAAAAACCCAATAATATTTGGAGGTCCATGCAAGATAAAAAACCAGCCACTGATGCATCGTCAATCCCCTTAGAGTCATGGAAAGCACACTATGCAAAGGAGTTTTCACCCCTGTGCCCAGAAAAAAGCACAAAATTCAAATATTATCTCAATAACCAACTATCAAATGCAAGTTGCACCTATTGTGTTGTATCAGTTTCTAACATTTGGAACACCCTCTGTCATCTTAAAAAAAAAGAGATCACAAGGTATTGACAAACTGCAGTCCGCCTAAAAAACTCGTTGTTTCTGCTTATTGAAGATTTAACCCTCTTATTCCAGATGATTTTTGCACAAGGTATTGTTCCTAGTATGTTCTGCATCGGAAGTCTTACACCGGTACCAATAAAGGGAAAGCCACCTGGGAAATGCACATCATTTTGACCTATAACAGTATTTACCACTTTTGCAAGATATTTGGACTTTTCATTATTGAGGAAATTAATTTGAAATGCTACACACCACCTTTCCAGTTGAGTTTCCAGCCTGGGCTTGGATGTGGACGTGCTTTAAGTGTGGTAGTTTCAGTACCATTGGACGCCAAAAATTCTGGTGAATCTGTTTCTCTTGGCATACATGATATATGAGGAGCTTTTGACTCATTAATACACAAACAGATTGTACTTGAAATGGCAAAGTGTGGTGTCCAATATGACACACTATTACCCCTGAGAAATATGTATGAAAACCTCAAGGCCAAAATCAAGCATGAGAAGCAAACAGATTCTGTTAGAATCCCAGTAAAGAAGGGTGCCCATCAAGGCACACCTACTTCTGCTCCAGCTTTCAATAATAGCATGATTCCTGCACAAGAAAATTATCTAAAATCTTGCATTTCTAAAAGTATAGATCTTTCCCTAGTTTGCTTTGCTGATGACTTATTAAACATTGCCCGTGAATTTGGAAGAATTGAAAAAAGTTTTTGAATTTTTGAAAGAGAGTATGCAGCTATTGGTCTTGAATTCAACACTTCAAAGTCAAAAGTGCTACCTGGTACTGTTCAATTGGCCTGAAATGCTGAAGCCTGAATCCATCATGCTTGGAAACACTAACATAGCACTAGCTGACCATATTACATATTTAGGGTTACCTATTGGCCAGACACTAAAGCACACAAGAGCACTACTCATTAAGCATCTTGAGAAATGAATAAGCTTTGCATATAGCAAAATGGTAGCAAAGAAACTCAGCTTTAACCAAATGATCCTAGCAGAGCTCTACAACACATGGGTCATCCCTCACTTTTTGTACCTTAGCCCCTTCTGGCAAACTTTCCTGCAAACTACAAAGCACAAATTACAGTCAATATTCTTTAAATACACAAATACCTACCAAGGTTTCCACCCTGGGCATGCAACACTTACCTGATCAGAAAATACAAAATAGCTGATCTCACACTTACAATAGAAAAACAAATACAACAGTTTAACAGGAAAATTATAAGTCACCAGTGGCATGCAATTCTCCAGCAATAGTTCATGCTATGCACTGTCAGTAGTAGAAGTTATTGCTGTTATGTAGTTGGCGAATTTACCTTTATCCAAGTGTATTTTTCTTTCTTTTGTCTTTGCTATACTCTGTCTTTTTTGTTGTCTGTATGATGGGTTACAAATAAATAATAATAATAATAATTGCCTGTGTACAAACACAGCTTACTTGAACCATCATTCCTTTTCATATAAAATTAAGCAGCCAAATGAAGAAGTTGCCAGTAGCCCATTTTGTAGGTACTGTAAGAACACAGAAGAAACCCCTGAGAACATACAATTAAATTATAAAATACTAGAAAGAAAACATGTGAATCTCCTCAATTTGAAAATTAAACTAGGACTGATCTCAAACCCACTGACAAATGTAAAACTTTAAACCCAATCTTCAAAAAGAGACTTCTTTATAGATGCTTTAAACTGTTAATGGATCTGAACCTACAACACTGTGATATTTGGTAGATAAATCTTTATCTAAAACCCAGGCACCTATAATAAAGAACACTATAAACAAGCAAGCAAGACAAAGCATCAAGGTAAATAAGCATAAGCAAGCAATGACAGCTGGTGCAGAACCACAAGAATAAAGCAAGGTTTCATATAATGAAACATCCCCCTCAGCTATTTCCAAGGGATGAGCTCCTTCTACTTCTAGGCATGGAGGCACTAGGCTTACTCTGCTAACTGCCAATAACTTGGCAAATTATCACTCACTACAGGACACAAAAGAACGCTACACCGGGAGGTGCAATGCTCACTCCCATCAGCTGCCAATGGGTTTCGGCATACCTACACTAGACACAAGTGCTTCATTGTCACTTCCTTATTCATTATAGGTTTAGTCTCTCTGGTGGCTTCACCACTCTGCTGGATCTTGTGGCCTGAGCAGCTGTTGCTTGTGCTTCAACTGTGCTAGACGGTTCACTTGCTGGCAGGTGGGGCTCAGCTACAGCCATACCGGGCTCGGTGGTGGTAGTCGGGAATCTCTGCAATGATCTGTGCAGATTCATGCTTGTGGCAGGGTCAGGACAATCTGCAACCTGTCCCAGGTTTAGTGACCTTGACACAGCCTGGGAGGGGTACTTCATGACAGGTCTGTCATCAGGTGTGAGTGGAGAGGCTGCTTTGATTAAGTGTCTTCGGTTTCGACGAAGGATTGTACCATCTTTAGTTGATAAGTAGTACGATCTAGTCTCATCTGCCTCTTTAATTATTTCCCCGCTTTTCCACAGCGCTTCCGGCTGTTTTCTGAAGAAGACCTGGTCACCTCCTCTGAGTTTGGGATGTTCTCTAGCATGCCGGTCATAGTAGGATTTCTGTCTGTGTTGAGCCATCTCTCTGCTTGCCAAGAATTCAGAAGTCTGTATCACTCTCTTTTCTAAGTGCTTTTCTGTGCATGGCAGTTTTGAGCAGAGCTGGCGGCTCATGAGCATTTGTGAGGGGGCGGCTAAACCGTCTATTGGGGTGTTGCAGTATTCCAGAATTCCAAGGTATGGGTCCAATCCATTTTCACTTGCCTTGGTCATGATGCTCTTGCAAGTCTGGATAGTCTTTTCCACTGATCCATTTGACTGGGGGTATATTGGACTTGAAGTTTTTTAACTCAAATCCCCAGTCTCTGGCAAACCTCTTGAATTCTTGGGACACAAATTGTCTACCATTATCAGACATCCTGACCTGGGGTATACCATGACGGGCAAAATACAACTTCAGTTTCAAAATAACTTCTGCAGATGTTAATCCACGCAACAGATCAGTTTAAAAAAAGCGGCTATGGTAGTCTACCACTAGGAGGTAGCTGGCTCCATGCCAGGTGAATATGTAAAAAGGCAACTTGTTGCCAGGGTAGAACTGAAACTGGTGAGCAGATTAGTGGCTCTTTTTGCAGACTCTTGCTGTTTTTTTGGCATGTGTAGCAGCTGACAATCAGATTTTCTATCTCTGTGTTCAGTTGTGGCCAGTAGATAAGCATCCGGGCTCTCTGTTTAGTTTTCTCCACTCCTAGATGGGACACGTTTAGCTGTTTTAACGTGTCGGTTCTCAGACATGCTAGCACCACTATCCTGTCTCCCTTGAATATGATTTCGTCATTGATGTACAGTTCGTGTCGGACTCCTCAAAATGGCAGTACGTGACTAGGACATAGCTTGCAGCAAACTGGCCAGCCAGTTTCTATAATTTGTCTGAGTGCAACTAGCTGGGGGTCTTCTTTAGACTGGTTACAGATTTCTTGCAGTTTTGAATCACTCACCACAAGTAACTTGACAACTTGGTGTACATATGCTTCGAGTTCTCTCTGGCTTGCCTTGTCAATGTCTGACAGGTGGAGCCTTGATAAAGCATCAGCGACTGGTATTTCAGCGCCAGGTTGGTAAGTGAAACTCAAGTCGTATGGCTGAATCTGGAGCATCATCCTTTGTAGTCTTGCTGGGGCCTTGTGCAAAGGCTGTCGTAAGATGGTTTCAAGAGGGCGATGATTAGTGAACACATTGACTTGCCTTCCATAAATGTAATGATGAAAGTATCGGCAGCCAAATACAATTGCATAAAGTTCTTTTTCTAGCTGTGAGTATCTTTGTTCGGTAGAGGTATGGGCTCGTGAAGCGTATGCTATTGCCTGTCCATTTGTTGAGATGTATGCTCCTAGGCTTTGTGATGAGGCATCGACTGTCAGGTCAATTGAAGTACTTTGGTTATCAAAGAGGTGGAGGTGCGACACAATGGAGCCCTTTATTTCTTTTAAGGTAAAATCGTGCTTTGTTTCCCAAACAAAGTCTTTTTCTTTGCAGATGTCACAAAGGTCCTTGCATTTTGTTGATAAATTAGGGATGTATCTGGCTAAGTAATTTAGCATTCCTAAGAGGGTGGTCAGCTCTTCTTTGTTTGCTGGCTTTGGCATTGCATTAATTGCACGTAGCTTCTCTGGATCAGGGCACATCCCTTTTTTGCCAATCATATGGCCAAAGTATGTTACCTCTTGTACCCCAAATTTACATTTACTGGGGTTGAGCATCACCTCTTTCGCTTGAGCCCTCTTTAAGACAGCAACAAGACACTGATTATGCTCATCCAGGGTTGAACCAAAAACTAGCAGATCGTCTATGATGACTATAAAGCCAGTGAGACCTTCAAACACTTGCTCGATGCGCCTCTGGAATTCGTCCTGTGCTTATATAATGCCAAACAGCATATGCTTGAAATGGTATCTTCCAAAGATAGTGTTGAATGTAGTTAGGTCTGAGGATTCCTCATCTAGTGACAATGACCAGTATCCTGAACGTGCGTCTAGCTTTGTGAAGTACTTTGCTCCATGCAAGTTGGATGTAGAGTCTTCTAGCGTTGAAATAGGGTAGTGGGGTTTTCTGATGGATTTGTTGAGATCCACAGGGTCAATACAGAGACGGAGAGTGCCATCTTTCTTTCGAACGGCCACCATGGAGTTTACCCATTCAGTAGGGAGAGTCACCTTCTCAATGACACCGTCTTTCTCCATTTTATCAAGCTCAGCTTTAAGATTGTTGCGAAGAGCTGATGGAATTTTCCTTACAGCATGAACCTTAGGGATGGCTCCGTCCTTCAAATAAATATGGCACTTGCCATCCAGATTTCCTAGCCCTTCAAAGACATCATTAAATTCTTTAATAGCCTCCAAAACAGAGTTGCAGATTGGTACTTCTGTATTTGCAGCAGAGTTGACATTCATGATCAGTTTAATAAGGTTCAGATCCAAGCTTGATCTGAAACCAATTATGGGAACAGAGTCTGCTTCTACAATGTAGAACTGCTGGTTGGAAGGCCTTGATTGTTCATAGGTGCAGTTCAAAGTACATGTTCCTCGAACGGGAATCCTGCCACCACAGTAACTAGTGAGCTTCTGCTTAGCCTTAGTTATTTCTGGCTTTTGAAAGAGCATGTCAAAATACTTGATAGGAAGGATATTTGCTTGCGCTACTGTGTCAACTTTGAAGCTCACTGGCAACTGGGCGTTTATTTTGAGGGAAACTATGGCTTCTTCCTTGTTATTTGTTTCCGAGACTTCATGCAGAAATATCTTGTCCTCATCATCAGAGTTTTCAAGTGTGTTGTTGGTGCCTGAAACTACATTTACAACCTTGTTGCTTCTGCAGATGCGTGCAAAATGGTTAGGCTTGCGGCACTTTGTACATGTTTTTCCTTTTGCAGGACATGCATGATTAGGGCTGTAGCTGCCTCCACAGAAGTAGCATTCTCTAGATCTTGGGCTGGTGGTCTTGAACTTGTCATTTCTTCTGCTTGGGCGGCAATTGATTTTCTGAATGGAATCAACTTCCTTTTTTATGCTACCTTCATCAAATGTTCTTAGCTGTGCCTGGGTTGTTTCAAACATGCGACATTTCTCTATAGTTGTTTCAAGGGTTAGGGCATCCCCTTTTACTAGCAGGTGCTCTCTGATACTTGGGTTCAGTATTCCACAGACTATTCTATCTTGTACTATTTTGTCTGCGTCCCTGTAGCTACAGGCCTTAACCAAGGTTTACACCTCTATTATGTAGCTTTCCATGTTTTCTCCCTCATGTTGGTCACGTTTCTGAAAGACATACCATGCAAACATGCTGTTTGTTTTAGGTGATGCATAATCTTTGAATTTTGTCATGTATGGCTCAAGCTTTTCCTTTTCACTCTCGCCGAAGGTGAAGGTATCAAATATCCCTCTTCCCTTGTCTCCTACCCAAATAAGTAGGTAGGCGCACATGATCTTCTCAGTTTTGCCAGATAAAGGGCCAGCAAACATAAGACAAGCATGCTGCTCAAATTGTTTCCACTCATCTGGAAGACACAGCAAGTCCCAACTGATACTTGGCTGGTTGACATCCATTACTGGATACTCACTTCTGACACCATATGATGTTTCGTAGATAAATCTTGATCTAAAACCCAGGCACCTATAATAAAGAACACTATAAGCAAAGCAAGCAAGCATAAAGCATCAAGGCAAATAAGCATAAGCACGCAATAGCAGCTGGTGCACAAACACAAGCATAAAGCAAGGTATCACATAATGCTACAAACACCATATATAGTAGGTCAATTTATGCAGACTTTATTGAATTGGACAAAACCTACTATGATTATACCATATATTTTTACATAATTAGCTGATCTACATGTTTACATAATCATTCATATTTTGAATATTTATAAGCAGCATTTACAATAACACCATTTATTATAATAGTAATGAAATTTTTGCAACTAGAGGATTTACATATTAAGGCAACATCTTATTCAGCCACAAGTGAATTATCCCAAGAAGAAGCCTACAGATTTATCACTAGGAAAGAAGAAAAATTCAAAGACTGGGATATATTGTCAACCCAACCCAGAAAGAAGAGGAGCAAATAATCTGATTTTCAGGATGCATGCCTTAATTGCCTACAGTTAATTGAACTTAATGTAAAATAGTTTTAGAGTCTAGTTACAGTAGTTAGAACATGCATTAATGCAGACTTCCATAATTGCAGTAAAACAAAAACAAAAAAAATACAGCCTATCTAGGAGGGGAAATTGGGTAAATATTTACCAAATCATATTATTGAGTAACAACTAAAGTGAATATACCATTTGATGCCTTTTTTATGCTGATTGTGAATATAATAATTATTTCTATTGGAAATGAATTTTAGCCCCCCCCCCACTAACCTAACCCCCACCCCTAAATGTGCAAATATATATCCTGAATTTGACATATATAGGGGGGGGGGGGTTAAAATTAATTTCCAATAGAAATGATTATTATATTTGTAATCAGCATAAAAAAGGGGTCAATATATACAAACCCATATTATTGAGTTAGGACTAAAGTGAATACACCATTTGATGCCTTTTTTTTATGCTGATTACAAATATAATAATCATTTCTATCGGAAATTAATTTCAGCCCCCCCCCTATGGAGATCAATTCCGGGTTAGGGTAGGTTTGGCTTAGCCTATACAGGGGGGGGGGGCTGAAATTCATATCTAATAAAAATGCTTATATTATTTACAATCAGCATAAAAAAAGGCATCTAATTGCGTATTCACTTTAGTCTTAAGTCAATAATATGATTTCGTAGATATTGACCAAAAAAGGCATCAAATGGTATATTCACTTTAATCCTAACTCAATAATATGATTTCATAAATATTTACTTAACACAGAACCTTGCGGTATTCCACATAGTACAGGACGAGGTGAACTGAAAATATCCCCCACTACTACACGCATTGATCTAACATACAAATACGAACGAAACCAATCAATCGAATTTCCTTTTGTCCCTAAATGTGACATCCTATCTAACAACAGCTCAAAATCAACAGTATCAAAAGCTTTCTTAAAATCAGTAAAAATAGTTAAAGGAGTAGAGCCACTCTCGAATACATTGTTTAAAACATCAAGAAGGTGGTGTACTGCATGACTAGTAGAATGAGATTTTCAGAATTCAAATTGCGTGTCACATAAAAACCCAAGAGAATTAAGGTAGGAATATAGTTTCTTATGAACAACTTTTTCAAATATTTTTGAGAACAGTGGCAGAATCGATATAGGTCTCCAGTTTGACATTTCTCTTTTGTCACCACCTTTATGTAAAGGTATAAATTTTTGCTTGTTTTAAAGTATCTGGGAACTGAGCTTTTTCCATAGATAGGTTCAGCAAGTACAGAAGACAAGGCAAAAGGTAAGTGCCAACAGCCTTAAATTCCTTAAGGCTAAGACCGTCAATTCCTGCTGAATTCGATTTTATTGTTTTCAGTGGGTCCTCGAGATCAGACTGAGTGCACTGTACGAATTTCATGGAACGACCTTCCCCACGGTCATGAATAAACAGCTCATTTTTATACCCATGGTCAGCAACATCATTTTTAACATCAATTCCAACATTTGAAAAATATTTACAAAACTCATCACTACCTTTCTTACCTTTAACTTGTTTTTCACCGACTACAAGTTCATCCACTGGGTCTATAGTGCTATTACCACGTAGTGCCTCATTTATCAGTCTACTATCTGAGTAGCCTGCAGTTTATTGCTATTGGTATTTTTTGGTACCTGACAAACGAAAAACTGCCGTGAAAGCAAAACTTGTTTGCACCTTGAGATTCTAACACTAACGGCGGTATGGACCAAGTCACTACTCACCCATTTTCATTCTCTCTGTGCACCGTTTGTTCCGTGTACCTAATCGCAACAACATTTTCCGTCTTTAGCCTTTTGTCTTCATGCTTGACAAAACTGAGAACTGCCGTTCTGTCCCAGCAGATGAACGAGAGAGACAGTACAGTTGCAACATAGATTCGCAAAGATCATCAAACATCGGTTCCGCCCTACCATATTTCATCAACCGATTTTTTTTCCAGAACATATCAGGTTCAGCAAGGCCATAGCCGGGATTTTTCGGGGGGTTTTACTCAAAGATATTTTTCAGGGGGGGGGGGGGTTGTACACAAAACAAAACTAAAAAAATGCATAAAAAATTTGTTTATATCCATTTGCGTTCGGTTTTTACGAGTCAGACAAACATTTTGGGGGGAGGGTCAAGCTCCCTACCCTGCCCCCACCCTGGGTACGGCCTTGGGTTCAAAAATGTCACTAAGTCTCTTTTTTCACGAAGTCTGTCCTAGATTTTAATTCTGACCACTGCACATCAGGGATGTCTCTTTTTTCCTCTATTTTCTGGTGTTCTGACTCAACCGCTCAAAGCAACGGCAGGATCGACGCACTCGAGGTTCTTGAGCGTTTCATCTTCGCTGTCGAACCTCTTGGCGATCTGTCTGCAGAGCTCTAAATAATACGACCAGCAGTTTTTTTTGGAATTTTACAAGCTTCAGCAGGAAACAACTGTAACAAAATGACACCCTGTGTTTGGCCCGAGGTTCAATTCGCTCAGAGGAAGAACTACACTCCGGAGTGTCTGATCCTCCAGGGAGAGTTTCAAAACTTCTTCATATGCAGCCCTATCTATCAAACTGGGCTTCACAAAGCACTTCAATAGCGAGGTAAACGCAGTTCTGGTGCTATTCAGAATACTGTGAACGTGAACTGCTCTGTTCTGAAGCTTCAGATTGAGCACATTGACCTTGTTCAGCGTGAACGACAGAAAATATAGATATGCTTTGCAGAAGGAATCGTTCATAAAACGGTAGATCGGCCTTACCTTCTCCCGACTAGCCCTATCAGTGTCAATGTTGTTGGATCGATCACCCAGGAGCAGAGCCAAAGCAATCCATTGTTCTAAAATCCTGTAAACCGCTGCTTCAAGATACAACCATCGTGCTGCACTAATGGACAGCAGCCTGTATCTGACAATTTTGTAAACTCATTAAACTGTTCATACTCCTTGACAGGTTTTGGACTAAAACCAATATAGTTGACTAGGTCTTTAATTAAGTTGTCCATGCTTCCCGGTAAGAGTTTTGAAGATTCAGAAGAGCACAGTGCCAAGGAGTGATTAGAACAGCTGGTCTTCACATTCATTCTGACCAATGCAAGTTCGGACTGGAACTGGACATGGCACATTCTTTGTGCCATTTCCACAAAGTGGGAAATGGCAAAATTACACCGCTTGAAAGCAAGGTTGAGGCTGTGAAGAACTTTCCAAAGCCCAGCACCAAAAATGAAGTGAGGTCATTTCTTGGCATCGCTGTGTATTACCAGCCTAAGGTAAACAGGTGAGGCACTTGTTCTTGGAGTATATAATAATTTTAAAAATCTTCGGGAAGCGTCAAAAAGACAGAAAACCCAATACAACAAGAAGGCCAAGCCACTGGATCTGTAACTGGACGATGAATTCCTCGTCCTTCTGCCACCTGGAACTCATAAATTGGAAACCAGATGGCAAGGACAGTTCAGGTTATCTCAGAAAGCCGGGACTGTGAACTACGAAGTCCTGTTCCCGAAGGAAGGAAGAAGAAGGAGATTCTACACATTAATCTTCTTCGGAAATTTGAGTGTAGGCAAGCGGAGTTCCTTCTCTTTGCTCACGAAGCTCCGAGTATGCCTAAGGTTGACCAGGCAGATAATTCTACCAGGATGACATACAGATTGTGATAGATTGTGATAGATTCAATAAGACACTTTACGGAAAAGAGAAAGATAGGACTTTTTGGTATATTAATGGGACTTAGAAAGTCCTTCTCCAAAATTCCCGCAAGAATATCAGTGGTCAGATACCACATTGATGCAGGTAAAGCCCATCCGGTCCGTCAGAAACCCTACAGGGTACCACAGAGCCGACAATAAGCCACTGAAGAAGAAGTCAGACAAATGCTGGATTTGGGGATCATACAGCCACCTTCAAGTCCCTGGTGTTCTCCGGTAGTCGTTGTTGCCAAGTCGGATGGAAGTATTTGTTTCTGTTTGGACTTTCGAGGTTTAATTTGGGTGTCTAAGTTTGATGCCTACCCCCTTCCCCTCATAAGTGAATTGCTGCAGAAAGTAGGCAACAAAAAGGTCTTCAGTGTTTTAGATCTTACCAAAGGGTACTGTCAAGTAGAACTTACGCCAGAGAGCATGGAAAAGACGACCATCTAAACAAAGTCTGGATTCTACGTATTAAAAGTACTTCCTTTTGGTGTTCACGGGGCACCAGCAACCTTCCAGTGTGCCATGGATAAGATTTTGACTGGATGCTGTTACTTTGTAAGGGTTTACCTTGACGACCTTATAATATTCTCAGAGTTTGGGAAGGTCACGAACAACATTTAAAGGAGGTTTTTCGAAGGATAGCGGCTGCTGGTCTTCACATTCATCCTGACAAATGCAAGTTCGGACTGGATGAAGTTCAGTATTTGGGCCACAAAGTGGGAAATGGCAAAATTACACCGCTTGAAAGCAAGGTTGAGACTGTGAAAAACTTTCCAGGGCCCAACACCAAAAATGAAGTGAGGTCATTCCTTGACATCGCTCTGTATTACCAGCCTAAGGTAAACAGGTGAGGCACTTGTTCTTTGAGTATATAATAATTTTTCTCAATCCCAATTTTTGGCAAGAAGTTAAAAACTTATTACTTATTGCCAATAATTTCTTTTTCTTCTTAAAAGTGCATGCCTTGCAAGAGCCATGAAACATATAGCATTACAAACTTGAAAAAAAACTTATAGAAAACTCTCTCGATAGTATTTTCTAACCTTTCAAGTCATTTTTAAGGAACAGGCAACCTTGGAGCTGCCTACTCCTGTGTATAATTGCAATCAGCAGGTTCAATATGACTAGAAAGGGCTTTCAGATTGCACAAAACAGATGTGTCATGACGACAGAGGACCTGAAAATAAGTGTATTTTTGTCAATTGGCACCTGGACAACAGGCTATCTTGATTCCCTATGTTTGAACCATTTTTCCAGGCACATCACAATAACAGGCCTAGTGTGAGTCTTACCTACATTGGGAGGAAACAGCCATTTAAAAAATCAGTCAAAATTTGTCACTCAACAGTTTGAGGTATCTGACCACCCATTAGATAAAACACAAAACACGTTACGGGTCAGTTTTTCATCCGCCGTGAGGACCTACCACACCAGTGGGTGCTGTACATCCTTTTTTGTTCAGTTTTTCATCATTTTTGAGAAAAACTGACCATGCACCCTTGTGCTTCGAATACACGCCTATCACTGCTTTCAAAACCGTCATTAAAAATAAATTACTGACTGCAGAATTGACTCCTAAAAAAAATATGTTGTATCTGCGCTTCAGTTTTCAAAATTTTACGCGATATACGAATGTTGATGAAGAGATGGAAGGGACTCAAACTCAAGCCACAGAATAAAAATATCAATTCAGACAGAGAATAATGTTCAAATTTTATTTAACAGAATGAAACTTGGCACAAAAATCATTAAACATTAATTTTCATATTTCTGTCAAATTTACTGAAAAACTTACTAAATTTCAAAACTATTAAAAAACTTAGTAAATTTGACCTCGATGTCCTAAATTTACTATCTCGGGTCTGTTTTTCTAAATTTAGTAAAATTTTACTAAATCTGGCAACACAGCCTCACTCCAAAGCAAAAAAACGTACTGAGGCCCTTGTCTGAAAATTATAAGTACCCAAGACATAGGTTTTAGAATTTTTTTTCCTGAGACCTCCCCCTCCTTTCTCAAAAATTGACTCCATCACCGGGATATCTCTAGCTAAAATGACTTAGGTTCAGATCGAAACCAAATGTTGAAGATGTTTGGAGACGTGAGAACTTGGCTCAAAAGGATTGCGTCTAGTTCCGTACACACCTATTTGGTTTATGGTGACTTTGCAACCCTTCTTTTAGATCATAAGCCACTCTTCTAACTTTTATGGGAGAAAGAGACAAAAAAACAACAAACCAAAACACATAAAGTAAGACTCACAAACACAAAGAGTCAGACACACAAAAACACAAAGACAGAGACAGAGACATGCAAGCAGACGCTCAGTCACACAGGCACGGCGGGAGAGGGACAAAAAAATCACACAAAAAAACAAACTCAGACACTCAAACACACAGAGTCAGAAACACAAAGCGCAAGGACAGACACAGAAACATGCAAACAGACATACAAAGACATACACAGAGACAGGAAAACAGACGCTCAGAAACATAGGCACGCTGGAGAGACAAAGCAAACACACACAAGAACACTAAGTCACACACAAACACATAAAGCCAGGCAAACAGACACTCAGACACACAAGCACAAAGAGAGAGAGATAGACAACAACACATACAGACACACAATCAGACACCCAAACACAAAAAGACAGACACAGAGACAAGCAAACAGACGCTCGGACATGCAGGCATGATGAGAGAGAGAGAGACAAAAAACACACTTAAAAACAAATAGAGTCTGACACACAAACAAACTAAGACAGACACTGTGACAGACAAACATACATTCAAGCGCAAAGGCACAGAGATAGAGAGAGAAAGAGATATATATATATATATATATATATATATATATATATATATATATATATATATATATATATATATATATATATATATATATATATATATATATATATATATATATATATATATATATATATATATATATATATTCTTCTAGGTAACATAGGATTATTAAACTCGTTATCCCGAGGCAATAGCCTTGAGATTGATGAATTCCAGAAAAAATGCAGAAGTATTTGAGCAGTACTTCTGTCGGGTTTGTGTTCTGGAAGAGATCCTGACAGACCAGGGTTCGAATTTTGTCGCTAAGAGCTTACTTGAGGTGAACAAAATTCATGGAATAAAACCTATACGGACGTCACTCTTTCATCCACAAACAGATGGCCTGGTAAAAAACCTAAACGGGACGCTTATTCGTCTTTTGAAGAAGTTCGTCGGGGATAATCCGAGAGACTGGGTTCGCTTCATGCGCTATGTCTTTTTCGCTTATCGAGAAACTCCTCAAGTCTCGACCAAGTTTAATCCTTTTGAGCTTCTTTATGGGCGAAAGACAAGAGGCCTATCGGATGTCATCAAGGAACAATGGGGAGACGCTGGAAAATCTACCGTTAGACCCTCACATGAGCTCTTGTCCGTGCGAGAACGACTGCGTCAGATCCTAGAACAGGCCCATAAAAATCTTTGCTAAGCGTCCGAAAGGCAGAAAACCCAATACAACAAGAAGGCCAAGCCACGTGATCTGCATGTGGACGACGAGGTTCTCGTCCTTCTGCCATTTAGAACTCATAAACTGGAAACTAGATGGTAAGGACCCTTCAGGTTAACTTGGAAAGTCGGGACTGTGAACTACGAAGTCCTGTTCTCGAAGGAAGAAAGAAGAAGGAGATTCTACACATTAATTTTCTTCGGAATTTTTGGTGTAGGCCAACGGAGTTGCTTCTCTTTGCTCACGAAGCTCTGAGTATGCCTATGGTTGACCAGACAGATAATTCTGGTAACCAGGATGACATCCAGATTGTGATAGATTCGCTAAGACACCTTACGGAAAAACGAAAGATTGGAGCTTTTGGGATATTAATGGGATTTAGAAAGTCCTTCTTCGAAATTCCCGCAAGAACATCAGTGGTCAGACACCACATTGATACAGGTAAAACCCATCCTGTGTGTCAGAAACCCTCTGCTGGATTTGGGGATCATACAGCCACCTTCAAGTCCCTGGTGTTCTCCGGTAGTCGTTGTTGCCAAGTCGGATGGAAGTATTTGTTTCTGTTTGGACTTTCGAGGTTTAAATCGGGTATCTAAGTTTGATGCCTACCCCCTTCCCCTCATAAGTGAATTGCTGCAGAAAGTAGGCAACAAAAAGGTCTTCAGTGTTTTAGATCTTACCAAAGAGTACTGGCAAGTAGAACTTACGCCAGAGAGCATGTAAAAGACGGCCTTCCAAGCGAAGTACGGATTCTAAGAGTTCAGAGTCCTTCCTTTTGGTGTTCATGGGCTACCAGCAACCTTCCGGCGTGCCATGGATAGGATTTTGACTGGATACTGTTGCTTTGCAAGGGCATACCTTGACGGCCCTATAATGTTCTCAGATAGTTTGGAAGATCACGAACAACATTTAAAGGAGGTTTTTCGAAGGATAGTGGCTGCTGGTCTTCACATTTATCCTGACAAATGCAAGTTCGGACTGGATAAAGTTCAGTATTTGGGCCACAAAGTGGAAAATTGCAAAATTACACCGCTTGAAAGCAAGGTTGAGGCTGTGAAGAACTTTCTAGAGCCCAGCACCAAAAATGAAGTGAGGTCATTCCTTGGCATCGCTGTGTATTACCAGAGGTTTGTCCGTAATTTCTCTCTGGTTGCGTCGCCGCTGACGGATCTTCTTCAGAAACGAAATGTAAACCCCTTTACGTTGTCTCAGGAGCACAGAGTAGCCTTCGAGGCCCTGAAGACTGCATTCCCTACCGCCCCTGTCCTTAGCAGTGCAGACTTTGCCAAAGAGTTTGTGCTTCTAACGGAGGTTTCAAACACGGGATTGGAGTAGTCCTGGCTTAAAGCAATGGTGAGGAGCACCCCATCGCATATAAAAGTAGGAAGCTATCGCCAGCGGAACAGCACTATTCCACAGTCGAGCGTGAGGCTTTAGCATTTAAGTGAGGGATGGAAAGTTTTCGGTATTACCTCGAAGGTTGGAAGTTCACCGTCGAAACTGATCATAACCCGCTTCGCTGGTTGAACGTGGCTCGGAGTAACAATGCTCGCTTGACACGATGGTCCCAGTTGCTCCAAGAGTGCCACTTTGGTATTCATAGTCGGAGTGGGCTAGAAAACAGGAATGCTGATGCATCATGCCGTCTGTTTTAAATAGAGAAAAATAATGTATGTTTTTTATCTTTATCGATGAGTACCAGGTCCTTACCCGTATTCCTGAAGAAGGTCCTCGAAGGAAAAAGAAAGACCAGTCTGCTCCAAGACTTCAAGGAAAGTCAGGAGAAGGACATTGAACTCGCCTGTTTTTTCAACTTAAAAGTCACTAACCAGGCATATGAAAAGGGAGCCCATTTTGAACTTCGGGACGGTATTTTATATCTGCGTACCAAAAGGAAGGATGAATCAACTCGTTTCCAATTGATGGTACCAGAGGACTACCGTAGTCGGCTAATCCTGCAATCCCATTGTTCGCCTCGAACTTCCCCAAAGTTGGTTCATCGAGGCCGTAACGCAACATTGAAGATTTTGCTTATATTTTTTTCTTCTGGCCTGACATCTACCATCGTAAGCTGGATTCGTGTTCATGAAAGCTGAGTAAGCTGGATTCGTGTTCATACCAAGGAAGCGAAGAGTTTGTAGGATATGTGGTGAATTTTAAATAGAGTGTTACCTTACCTGTGTATCTAAGGGGGGAGGAATGTGGTGATTTTATCCAAACTCACTTGTCAACTTATTATATATTCTGTAAGCTCAATGAATACCCTTAAATTCTGAAACCAGATGTAAGCCTGGGTGGTAAATTTTGCTCAATTGAATGAAGTAATTAGTTAGTTACAAGTGTTGAAGGTGAATAGATGTGAATTTTTTAAATGTTGTACCGGATGGAGTTAATAAAATTTGTATTTCTTTATACGAATTACGACACTCATCTTTAACAGAATGCAAAAATTTCTATCTTTTTTCTTCGTTAGCGTGTTTCATTTATTAGCGACAAAACGTTCTTTGTTCCTGTTTGCCCTTCTTGTAGTAGGAATTTTAAAACTTATGAGCCATCTTAAACCGAATGCGAAAAAGTGTCTCTTTTATCTTCGTTTGCGTTTTTCATTTACTAGTGAGAAAACATTCTTTGTTCCTGCTTACTTTCCTTAAGGTAAGAAGTTTAATATTTATGTGTGGGACTTTCTTTTTGTGTGTGTGTATGTTCTTTGTCTCTCTCCCACCGTACCTCTGTGACTGAGCGTCTGTTTGTATGTCTCTGTGTTTGTATTGGTGTCTTCATGTATCTGAATCTGTGGGTTTGTTTGCCTGACTTTGTGCCACGGTGGGAGAAAGACAAAAAGCCCACACAAAATCAGATACACAAACACACACAGTGAGACACACAAAAACACAAAGACAGACACAGAGACATGCGAATGGACGCTCAGTCATACAGGCACGGTGAGAGGCAAAAACACACACACACAAAAACACAAAGTAAGAGTCAGTTATATGGAAACACAAAGACAGAGACAAGAAAACAGACGCTCAGTCACACAGGCACGGTGGGAAGAGAGACAAAACACACACACACACAAACAACATCAGACTCACAGACACACAGAGTAAGATACATGAAAAGACAAAGACAGATACAGAGAAATGCAAACAGATGCTCAGTCACACAGGCATGGTGGGAGAGACAAAGAACTCCAATACTTCCCTACAAGTTATACAATGGCCTTCCACACAAACACACAGTGTCCGTTCGCATTGACATGCAAACAGACGCACACAAACACACAGATTCAGACACACAAAAAATGACAGACCGAGGCATGCAAACAGACGCCCAGTCACATAGCCGCAGTGGGAGAGAATAAAAAAAACCGAACAAAAACACAAAGTTAGACACACAAACACACAAAACAGTCAGACAGACAAAAATACAAAGTCAGACACAGAGACGTACACACAGACGCTCAGTCACACAGGTACGGTGGGAGAAAGACAAAAAGCTCACACAAAAACAAAAAATAAGACACACAAACACACAGAGTGAGACAAACAAAAACACATAGACAGACACAGAAACATGCAAACGGACGCATAGGCACGGTGAGAGACAGAAAACACACACACACAAAAACACAAACTCAGACACACAAACACACAGAGCCAGACACACGGAAACACAAAGATAGAGACATGAAAATAAACACTCAGTCACACAGGAACGGTGGGAGAGAGAAACAAAACTCATACAAAAACACAAAGTAAGACCCATAAACACACAAACACACCGAGTCATATACACAAAAACATAAAGACAGAGACATGCAAATAGTTGCTCAGTCACACAGGCACGGTGTGAGATAGACAAAAACACACACACACACACAAACGAAAACACAAAGATAGGCACAGAGATGTGCAAACAGACGCTCAGCCACATAGGCACGGTTGGAGAGAGACAAAACACACACACACACAAAAAACAAAGTCAGACACAAAAACACACAGAGTCAGACACACAAAAACGCAAAGAGAGACACAGAGACATGCAAACAGACGCTCAGTCACAAAGGCATGGTGGGGAGAGAGACAAAAAACCACACAAAAGCACAAAGTAAGACACACAAACATACATAGTCAGACACACAAAAACACAAAGATAGACACAGAGACATGCAAATAGACGCTCAGTCGCACAGGCACGGATGGAGCGAGACATAAAACACACACAAAAAACACAAAGTCAGTCATACAAACACGCAAACACAGTCAGACACACAAAGACCGACACAGAGACGTGCCAACAGACGCTCATTCACATAGGCATGGTGGGAGAGAGAGACAAAAAACACACAAGAAATACACAAAGTAAGACACCCAAACACACAGAGTCAGACACAAAAAACACAAAGACAGACACAGAGACATGCAAACAACTACTCAGTCACACAGGCACGGTGGGGAGAGATACAAAAACACACAGACTCACAAAAACACAAAGTCAGACACACAAGCAGACACAGTCAGACACGCAAAAACACAAAGACAGAGACATGCAAACAGACGCTCAGTGACACAGGCACGGTGGGGAGAGTCCACTGTGTGACTGAGCGCCTGTGTGCACGTCTCTGTGTCTTTCTTTGTGTTTTTGTCTCTCTGACTGTGTTTTTGTGTATCTGTGTCTGACTTTGTGTTTTTCTTTCGATTTTTGTACTCTTTCCCACTGTGGCTATGTGACAGGGCGTCTGTTTGCATGTCTCTGTCTGTCATTGTGTTTAATTGTGTCTGAATCTGTGTGTTTGTGGGTCTGACTTAGTGTTTTTGTGTTTGTGTGTTTTTGTCTCTGTTAGTGTGTTTTTTTGTGTGCCTGACTGTGTTTGTGTGTCTGACTTTGGGTTTTTGTCAGTGTTTTTGTCTCTCTCCTACCGTGCCTAGGCCCATGTGACTGGGTGTCTCTTTGCATGTCTCTGTATCTGACTTTGTGTGTCTAAATCTGTGTGTGTTTGTGTGTCTGATTTAGTGTTTTGTGTGTGTGTTTTTGTCTCTCTCCCAACGTGTCTGTGTGACTGAGTGTCTGTTTTAATGTCTTGGTGTCTGTCTTTCTATTTTGTGTGTCTGACTGTGTGTTTTTGTGTCTGACTTTGTGTATTTTTGTCTCTCTCCCACCGTGCCTGTGTGCCTGAGCGTCTCTATGTCTTTCTTTGTGTCTGACTGTGTTTGTGTGTCTGACTTTGTGTTTTGTGTGTGTGTTTTTGTCTCTCTCCCACCGTGCCTGTGTCACTGAGCGTCTGTTTGCATGTCTCTGTGCCTGTCTCTGTGTGTTTGTTTGTCTGACTTACTGTGTTTTTGTGTGTTTTTTGTCTATCGCAAAATATGTCTGTGTGACTGAGCGTCTGTTTTCATGTTTCGGTGTCTGTCTTTGTGTTTTTGTGTGTCTAACTCTGTGTGTGTGTGTGTCTGACTTTATGTTTTTGTCTCTCTATCATCGTGCCTGTGTTACTGAGCGTCTGTTTGGATTTCTCTGTGTCTGTCTTTGTGTTTTTGTGTGCATGACTCTGTGTGTTTGTGTTGTACCTTACTTTGTGTTTTTTTGTGTCTCTCTCCCACCGTGACATTGTGACTGAGCCTCTGTTTGCATATCAACGTGTCTGTATTTGTGTTTTTGTGTGTCTTAATCTGTATGTCTGTGTTGAGGGGTATTGCATGTCTTGCAGGGGTATTGCAGTTTTTTTCTCTCTCCCACCGTGCCTGTGTGACTGAGCGTTTGTTTGCATGTCTCTGTGTCTGTCTTTGTGTTTTCATGTATCTGACTCTGTGGGTTTGTTTGTCTGACTTTGTGATTTTGTTTGTGCATTTTTTCTCTTTCCCACCGTGCCTATGTGGCTGAGGGTCTGTTTTCATATCAATGTGTCTCTCTTCGTGTTTTGTGTGTCTGACTCTATGTGTTTGTGTAAAGGGGGTATTGCAAGTGGCTTTATGTGTCTGAATATGTGTGTTTGTGCGTCTGACTTTGTGTTTTTGTGTGTGTTTTTTTTTTGGTTTTCGTGTCTATGTTTGTGTTCTTGTGTGTCTGACTAAGTGTGTTTTTGTGTCTGACTTTGTGTTTTGTGTCGTTTTCTGAGCAAGGTATTGAGGAGGGGGCAATACTTCATTTATGGAATAATGTTTGTTTGTTTTTCAAATAATGCCAGTAAATCCGGCTAATCCTCTATGAGATATACCCCTCCCCCTTACAATATACTCCTCCGTGGAAATTTCATCCAATGTAAAATGCCTCTCCCCGTCAAATTGCCTCCAGACAGTTCCATCCTCGCTGAGGATCCGCCCTCCTTGTAAAATTGCTTGCGGACGATTCTGCCTGGAAAATTATCCTTAGTATTCTTTTATTTGAATATGATTTCAATCTCTAATCGGTTCCTCGATCACTCCAGAAATGCTCTCTTTTGTGGAAATTATTTCCCCGAAATGAAAACACGTGGAAAATAGCCCCCCAATAATTCCCCGGAACATATCCACATGAAAAATTTGGCAAAGAGAATCTAAGACAATTAAAAAGAATTTCGTATAGTAATTCAGTAATATCCCCGCAGCGTAATGTCCCTTGGAAAATTAAACCCCAGAAATTTCCCTCCCCAAGGAAGATTCTTCCTTAAAAAATCCAGCCTAAGCAAACACCCCTCCCAAAGATGTCGTTATACTTCCAAATAACAAATACTATACGTAAACAATGGGCAAATTTCATAACTTACAGGCCTCTCTCCGTAGACTGTAGGGGGTCATTTTACACCTAAAGACATAGTTTTTGATCTTTCAACTACATTGAATAAAATGGCCGTCTCAAAATTTTGGTCAGATAACTGTCGGTAAAAATTGGCGGGGGAGGGGGCCTTGCCATCCAATCTTTTTGGTCACTTAAAAGGGCACTGGAATTTTAATTTCCGTTCGAATGCACCCACTCCCGATCTTCTAGAACTATTATTCCAGTACGATCAACCCAGGAAAAAAATACGCATCCGTGATCTGTCTTCTGGCAAAAAAGCAAGATTTTCATTTTTGCAGGAATGAGCTTGAAACTTCTACAGTAGGATTCTATGATACGCTAAATATGGTGTGATTTTCATTAAGATTCCCTAAACTTTAGGGGGTGTTTCTTCCCTATTTCAAAAATCAGGCAACTTTTCTCAGGCTCTTTTTATTATGAGCAACAATAAACTTGATGAATCTTATATATTTGGAATCAGCATAATAAGCCTATTCTTGGTGTATCTATTGATGTTAAAATTCCATTTTTTTTTGTTTTGCTTACTATCAACCCGAGCTGCTCCTTACTTAGGCTACAGTTTGTTACCCCGAACTGTTTAATTTCAGAAAAAAATCATGAATTAACGTAGTAAAATCAATCATTAAGATATACCATTAAAATCAATCATTCATATTAACCATTTCTCTTGTATGGACAACAAGTAGACCCCGGCGCCCCGCCGATGAGGGAAGACCGGTGGCGGCAGGGCCAAAAACAGCAGCGGCGGCGCGCCGCTGGCACGCCACCGGTTAGATGTCGGTGGCGCGCAGCCGGCGCGATCAATGTTGACCGCAAACATTAATGTTCTTGTATGGACTAAAAGTAGACCCAGGCTCCGCCCACCTATTGCAGAGGTCATGATGCTTTCAGCCACAGAGCAGGCGGAACTCTTATTCATATGAACACTAATACCAATCTCCATCCACCCAAAATTCTGCAGTAAAAATATTAATAAGAACTCATTCAACAAAACTACCGTTCATGGAAAATTTTGACCAAATATTCGACTTTTGTCCAAAATGTTAATTACGATCCAACATTTTAATTCTTAAGCAGAAAAACTGAAAAGTGGAATGCAACCAATCAATTTACAATTATTAATATATACAATTTAACAGCAAGATATCGGAGTTTATGGGGACAGTTGCCCACATGATATCTTGGTTAGGCCTGGGCATGATTTGAAAAATAGTCGGAAATTAAATAAAAAGAAACCTTCTTAAACTGAAAGTAAGCAGCAACAATAAAACTTAATACGACCAAAAATTTCTTCGGATATGAGGGTTGATGCCCCCTCCTCAGTCTCTGACTCTTTATACCTAAGTTTTACTTTTGTCTCAATTTTCTATGAGATCTATGATTCTCTTCGGGGTGGGGGGGGGGAGGGGGGTAATGGCCTGTAGCCACTTTTCCCAAATTTATGTGCATTTTAAAATTTGATTGGAATCCTTAAGCTTGAATTTCAAAAGCGGTATAAATTGTATTTCAATCTCGTGTTTTAACTAAGCGGTTGAAACAATTACGTTTATAACTAAGATTTGATGTTTTTTTGTCATTTTCCATTGAATAACTTCAAGGACATCTTTTACATCAAGTTTTTCTTATAAAAATACTGCTAAATCATTTCTAGATTTGTTAATAGTAATAGCGTTGAACGCCAGGAAACTTATTTAAGCATTTCGATTATAGTTTCTTTATTTAATTTTATCTCCTGCTGGTTGTTCGCTAAATGGAAGTTCCAGCTATTACCTTTGGTCTAGCCGACAAAATCATTAAAAACGTGAATCAGATAATTTTGTATTCCACAAATGAAGTCAACGTGGGTGGACGCAAAATGTAGCAACACGAACTTCAAGAAATATTGCTGTTGGCTTAAATAACTTAGGAGGCTCATGGAGTTTATTATATCAACACCTTTCGTGCCTTGAAGAAGCGAAGTATGTTGCAACTTTAGTTGGGTGACCTCAACTCTCAAGCACTATTTCTGTTTTTCTTTGGGGGACAGAGATTGAAGCTATGAGTTCTGCCGTGGGAATATTGAAAAAAAAACTAACAACACTAAGAAAGAATTTACAAATGATTATAGACGCTTCCCAGTTTTCTTACTTGTATAGGATATCATGTTTGGATATATCTTTACGGACAGATGTCAGTTCATTGTAAAATATCTCTTTCTGATCGTCTGTGGGTTCTTTAGTGGGTCCATAGCACGCAACCAGAGTCATTTTGGCATGCTTCCCATCGAAAAGAGTAGTCATAATGCGGTTGCTCACAGGCTTCTAACTAATCAGTGATTTTGCCACAGGTTTTGAGATGACAACGGCCACTCCATTTTCACGTCGTGTTTCATGACCGCTGAAGATTAAGGTGTTTCCACCCCACAGCAGTTGCTTTCCATTTCCCTGCCATTGCACTTCCGAGAAGGCCATAATATCTAGCCGATAGTGGGTCATCTCATTCTCTAGCTGCTCTACCTTCAACAGCTGTGCTAGCGTTCGAACGTTCCAAAATCAGATATCCAATGGTATTTTTGCATTCAAAAATCTTGTCCGTTGGGCGGGTGCAGGAGTAGTCATCGAAAGAAGAATTTCGGCTATGTTCTTCTTGGATGTTTCTTTTGCAAGCTGTTTTTCTCAACAAAGTCTCCTCCCTGGCTCTGGGAGTAGGTTGCAAGCCCGCTGCCCACCCTCTTACTTTACAGGCTCGGGACTGTCAACAGCCAAACATAGGTTCGAGCTGCAGGTGGAGTTAGTGATCAAATATATCCCTAATGATTAAATATATGGCCCAAATTATATACTCTCCATGAATCTCTAAATTAGTACCCAAACCTATTCTTGGGACACGCCCTTTTGACAATCTACATGCACATAGTGTATTTTGATTTGGTTCAAATTCCCCTTCTATATTCTGTCAAATTTTTACCTTCATACGAGTAGCCTTAGTAGTAGTATCATAGTAACTGTGGTAGTAGTGGGACCAGTGGTAGCAGCAATGGTGTTGTATTAGTAGTAGTAGTAACAGTAATAGCAGCAGTATTAATAGCAGTAGTAGCAGGTACATGTTGCCTTTTGGTCAGTTGAACATCCCTCTCATGATGCTCAAGAAGTTTCATCTTGATACGGTAAGCCGTTTCAAAAATATTGTCGTTACGCCTGCATAAGCAATCTGTATGCACATAATACATTTTGATTTAGTTCAACTTCCCCTTTTCATTTCAATATCCTCAGCCTTGGTAGTACTCACTGAAGAAGCAGTAGTTTTAGTGGTAGTAGTGGTAGTAATAGTAGTATTAGTGGTAGCAGTAGTATTAGTGGTAGCAGTAGTATTATTGGTAGTTGTAGTACTTGTAGTAGCAATAGTATTAGCATGGAAATATTGCCTTTTTGGGCAATTGATAATCTCCCTTATCATTTCCTGAAAGTTCCAAATTAAAATACTCAGCCATTCCTGAGTTGCGCCCATTTGACAACCCATAATCAAACAGTTCGTGGTAACGAACTATAAGTAAGGAGTGACCCGGCTCAATAGTAACCGAAACTCTAAAAAAAGGGAATTTTTATACCAATAGATACATCAGAAGAATTAGATTCTTATGCTGATTTCAAATATGTAAGTTTCATCAAGTTTAGTCTGACCGATTAAAAGTTATGCGCCGAGAAAATGTGCCTTATTGTCGAAAAAAGGAGGAGATATCCTCTAAAAGTATTAGAACTTTAATGAAAATCACACCTTCAGATTCAGCTAATCAGAGATCCCTACTATAAAGGTTTCAAGCTCTTATCTGCATAAATGTGGAATTTTGTATTTTTTGCCAGTAGTCCAGTAGTCCTAGAATGTCTTGAGAGGGCTCATTCGAACGGAAATTAAAAGTTCTAGTGCTCTTTTTAAGTGACCAAAAAAATTGGAGGGCAACTTGGAAGTAGGGAGCCAGGTATTGCCGCGGAACGAACACAACTGCTGCCATCTATAATTGGTTCTAATGGGACAGGGTCAATGACACCTATTTCAAGGTCAATCAGGGGATGTTTCTAAGCTTATTAACTCCGAGACCAGATTTGCACATGCGCACTGAATACCTAACCTGAATCAATGTTATTGATCCACGAAGGGGACAGGATCACGTGTTTTTTTTTCAAGGTCAATCAGGGGATGTTTCTAAGTGTATTGATCCAAGAAGGGGACAGGATTTTGGGAAATTGATTTGCATAATCGACGGGGACTAGATTTCTGGGAAATTGATTTGCATAATCGAAGGGGACTGGATTTCTGGGAAATTTATTGCATAATCGACTGGGACAAGAGGGGACAGGATTTCAAGGAAATTGATTACATAATCGACGGGGAATTATCGATTCTAACGGGACAGGATCACGTGTCTCTTTCTAGGACAATCAGGGGAGTCGGAAACACTAACGGTACAAGCTTACAGGGAATATAATGAAAGGATTTCTGCTATAATTGTTATTAGTGAGTGTGAGAATTAACAGGAAAAAGGAATTGATCCACTAAGTTTAGAGTTAGCAGTGTGATAACATGAATGAACAAATTGAGCTAGAAAAATCCTTTTTTTGCGACTGTTATATATGTAAAGGACAATATTTTTATTTTGAGTATTCTCATGAAGCTACTACATGTTTAGACAGTGTAGACGCAGGGATCGAGGAGAAAAATCAGGAGAAAATTAGGAGAAAAATCATAGATGATATTGAGAGAAATTTATGCAGATTGCAAGCAAGCTCGCATAAAACAAGGTTTGATATGAGAGAAAAGGAAGATCGAAAGACGAGACAGAGAAAAGAGGGCTTTCTCTATAGAGATACCTCAAAATATAGCATAAAAGACAGTGACGAAAACACAAAGAAAAATGTGCATAGTGCAAGATATAACACTGAGTATTATAATGAATATGATCTAAAAGAAGAGAAAAAGTGGTCCTTTAAGAGACAGCTTAAGTGGTTACTCTATTGAATCGATTTTAAACATCGAAAACTGGGCTGGAAGAGCTCTCGTACATCATTTTACGATGAATCTAATTATTGGTATGGTTAATAAGTTTTATATTGTAATCACACAATTAATTTGTTTGTACTATATTAATTTTCTCTTACTATACATGTATAGAGGCAGAGTAGCAGCTGAGACTTCTGTAAATAAATTGTTCAGTTTTATTATAGCACCCATAGAGTGCTATTAGTCCAAGGCCAAGTTTTTTATCAAAGATAAAAAAATAAATCATTCTTCTAATCTTTATTCTTTGGATAAATCAATATTTATAACTGTTTTTATATATAAAATCTCGGGTTCAATTTTTGAATCTCGTCATCTTACATTACCAATATATCTAGCAGAGGGGGCATGTCCTCAAATAAATCTTCTCGTATTCTTATATTCATCGAAGAGGGTGGACTATCAACCAACCACTCAATATCCTCTATGCAAAGTCGGCCCGAGGGTCCCCGCCGTACCAAATCCTCCAATGTGTATGACAGACCATCTTCCGTATGATGAACTTCTAGAACTTCATCTGTACCATCAATGTTTGTATTACAAAGAAGAAACTCCTCACTTTCAGTGAGTTTCTACTCGAGCCATACTTCATCTTGTCCATCATTTGCACTATGGTCGACATATGCATCACATAAGGATTCCCCCTCTTGAATATATTCAGGGGTGTTCTATAAATATAATAAACAGGATTACTTAATATTTTTCATTATATCCATAATTTTCATGTCTAAAATTCATCAATTAGCTGTATATGCTTTTTTTTACATACTGGACGAGATTTAATGTCTTTGATAAAAGCCTGTATGAGATTTAATGTCTTTGGTAAAACCTTTTACATGTCCAGTCAAATTGCCTACAATAAACCCTTTGAATTGCAAGAGGGGTTGGTGTTAGTTATGATAAATATTTCAAAGGGAAACTGTTATTGGTTCCCTTTTTAAGTGGTCATTATCTATTCGAAACAGACGGGTGGGGACCGTGCGTAAGTTATGGGGTTTGCTTCTAACAGCTTCTTTGTAAGGTGAAACAAACTGTTTCTTCCCGTGAAAAGTAAGGGGATGGAATCATTGTGCAAACATGTACACCCTTTTGACAAGAAAGCTAATGTAGCCTTTCCTAAATGTAACTCTTAAGTTTAGTGCTTGGTTAGCTTTTAATTATACCATATTTTGTCAGCTATATTTATGGCTGGCTATTTTGAGATCTAAATTTTAAATTCTAGAACCTAATTTAGAATTTAGAACCTAATTTATTAATTTAGAACCTAACCTAACTTAGCTAACCTAACCTAAACTAACCTAACAACAACAAAGACATGTAAACAAATAGATTCAGACATAGAAACAGATAAAGACATGCACTTTAGACATTTAAACCAACAAAGACAAATTCTTGGACTTTTAAAAAACCAACCCAGATACGAACCACTAGTGAAATATTCCAACTCTTGCATTTCAACGAAAGAAATCCAAAATGAACTTTGAAAAATCAAGAGAATGTAACTGTGACAAGGTAAACAATGACAAAACACTATTGAAATATTCCAACTCTTGCATATCAATGAATGAAATCCAAAATGAACTTTGAAAAATCAAGAGAATGTAACTGTGACTAGGTAAACCATAACAAAACACTACTGAAATATTCCAACTCTTGCAACTCAATGAATGAAATTCAAAATGAACTTTGAAAAATCAAGAAAATGTAACTTTGACAAGGTAAACCGCGACAGAACACTACTGAAATATTCCAACTCTTGCATTTCAACGAAAGAAATTCAAAATGAACTTTGTAAAATCAAGTGAGTGTAACTGTGACAAACTAAACCACAACAAAACACTACTGAAATATTTCCAACTCTTACATTTCAACGAAAGAAATCCAAAATGAACTTTGAAAAATCAAGAGAATGTAACTGTGACTAGCTAAACCACATCAAAACTCTAAAGAAATATTCCAACTCTTGCATTTCAATGAAAGAAATAAAAATGATCTTTGAAAAATCAAGAAAATGTAAGTGTGACAAGGTAAACCACAAGAAAACACTACTGAAATATTCCAACTCTTGCATTTCAATGAACAAAATCCAAAATGAACTTTGAAAAATCAAGAGGTTGTAACTATGACAAGGTAAACAACAACAAAACACTACTGAAATATTCCAACTCTTGCATTTCAACGAAAGAAATCCAAAATGAAACTTGAAAAATCAAGAAAATGTAACTGTGACTAGGTAAACCATAACAAAATACTACTGAAATATTCCAACTCTTTCATTTCAATGAATGAAATCCAAAATGAACTTTGAAAAATCGAGAGAATGTAACTGTGACAAGGTAAATCACGACAGAACACTACTGAAATATTCCAACCCTTGCATTTCAATGAAAGAAATCCAAAATGAAATTTGAAAAATCAAGGAAATGTAACTGTGACAAGTTAAACCATGACAGAACACTACTGAAATATTCCCACTCCTGCATTTCAATGATAGAAATCAGAAATGAACGTTGAAAAATCAAGAGAATGTAAAAATGGCAAGGTAAACCCCAACAAAACACTATTGAAATATTTCCAACTCTTACTTTTCAACGAAAGAAATCCAAAATGAACTTTGAAAAATCAAGAGAATGTAACTGTGACTAGGTAAACCGCATCAAAACACTAAAAAAATATTCCAACTTTGCATTTCAATGAAAGAAATAAAAATGATCTTTGAAAAATCAAGAGAATGTAAGTGTGACAAGGTAAACCACGAGAAAACACTACTGAAATATTCAAACTCTTGCATTTCAATGAACAAAATCCAAAATGAACTTTGAAAAATCAAGAGGTTGTAACTGTGACAAGGTAAACAACAACAAAACACTACTGAAATATTCCAACTCTTGCATTTCAACGAAAGAAATCCAAAATGAACTTTGAAAAATTAAGAGAATGTAACTGTGACTAGGTACACCACAACAAAACACTACTGAAATATTCCCACTCTTGAATCACAATGAAAGAAATCCAAAATGAACATTGAAAAATCAAAAAAATGTAAGTGTGACAAGGTAAAGCACAATAATACACTAATGAAATATACCAACTCTTGCATTTCAATGAAATAAATCCAAAATTAACTGAAAAATCTAGAGGTTGTACGTGTGACAAGGTAAACCCTAATAGAACAGTACTGAAATATTCCAACTCTTGCATTTCAAAGATTGAAATCCAAAATGAACTTTGAAAAATCAAGAGAATGTAACTGTGACAAGGTAAAGCACAACAATACAATACTGAAATATTCCGACTCTTGCATTTCAATGAAAGAAATCCAAAATTAACTTTGAAAAATCAAGAGAATGTAACTGTGACAAGGTAAAGCACAACAATACACTACTGAAATATTCCAACTCTTGCATTTCAAAGAAGGAAATCAAGAATGAACTTTGAAAAATCAAGAGAATGTAAGTGTGACAAGGTAAAGCACAACAAAACACAACTGAAATATTCCAACTCTTGTGTTTCAATGAAAGAAATCCAAAATGAACTTTGAAAAATCAAGAAAATGTAACTGTGACAAGGTAAACCACGAAAAAACGAAAAATTCCAACTCTTGCATTTCAACGAAAAAAATCTAAAATGATCTTTGAAAAATCAAGAGAATGTAAGTTTGACAAGGTAAACTACGACAAAACACTTCTGAAATATTCCAACTCTTGCATTCTGTGACAAGGTAAACCATGACAAAACACTACTGAAACATTCCAACTGTTCCATTTCAATGAAAGAAATTCAAAATTAACTTTGAAAAATCAAGAGAATGTAACTGTGACAAGGTAAACCACAACAAAACACTACTGAAATAATCCAACTCATGCATTTCAACGAAAGAAATTCAAATTGAACTTTGAAAAATCAAGAAAATGCAACTGTGACAAGGTAAACCATGACAAAACACTACTGAAATATTCCAACTCTTGCATTTCAACGATAGAAATTCAAAATGAACTTTGAAAAATCAAGAGAATGTAACTTTGACAAGGTAAACCACGACAAAACATTACTAAAATATTCCAACTCTTGCATTTCAACGAAAGAAATTCAAATTGAACCTTGAAAAATCAAGAGAATGTAAGTGTGACAAGGTAAACTACGACAAAACACTACTGAAATATTCCAACTCTTGCATTCTGTGACAAGGTAAATCATGACAAAACACTACTGAAATATTCCAACTCTTGCATTTCAATGAAAGAAATTCAAAATGAACTTTGAAAAATCAAGAGAATGTAACTGTGACAAGGTAAACCACCATAAAAAAAACTACTGAAATAATCCAACTCGTGCATTTCAACGAAAGAAATTCAAAATGAACTTTGACAAATCAAGAAAATGTAACTGTGACAAGGTAAACCATGACAAAACACTACTGAAATATTCCAACTCTTGCATTTCAATGAAAGAAATCCAAAATGAACTTTGAAAAATTAAGTGAATATAACTGTGGCAAGGTAAACCACGACAAAACACTACTGAAATATTCCAACTCTTGCATTTCAATGAAAGAAATTCAAAATGAACTTTGAAGAATCAAGAGAATGTAACTGTGACAAGGTAAACCACCATAAAAAAAACTACTGAAATAATCCAACTCGTGCATTTCAACGAAAGAAATTCAAAATGAACTTTGAAAAATCAAGAGAATGTAACTGTCACAAGGTAAACCACGACAAAACACTACTGAAATATTCCAACTCTTGCATTTCAATGAAAGAAATCCAAAATGAACTTTGAAAAATTAAGTGAATATAACTGTGGCAAGGTAAACCACGACAAAACACTACTGAAATATTCCAACTCTTGCATTTCAACGAAAGAAATTCAAAATGAACTTTGAAAAATCAAGAGAATGTAACTGTGACAAGGAAAACCACGACAAAACACTACTGAAATAATCCAACTCTTGCATTTCAACGAAAGAAATTCAAAATGAACTTTGAAAAATTAAGAGAATGTAACTGTGACAAGGTAAACCACAACAAAACACTACTGGAATATTCTAAAACTTACATTTCAACGAAATAAATTCAAAATGAACTTTGAAAAATCAAGAAAATGTAACTGTGACAAGGTAAACCACAACAAAACACTAAAGAAATATTCCAACTCTTGCATTTCAACGAAAGATATTCAAAATGAACTTTGAGAAATCATGAGAATTTAACTGTGACAAGGTAAACCACAACAAAACACTACTGAAATATTCCAAATCTTGCATTTCAACGAAAGAAATCCAAAATGAACTTTGAAAAATCAAGAGAATGTAGCTGTGACAAGGTAAACAACAACAAAACACTACTGAAATATTCCAACTCTTGCATTTCAACAAAAGAAATTCAAAATGAAATTTGAAAAATCAAGAAAATGTAACTGTGACAAGGTAAACCATGACAAAACACTACTGAAATATTCTAAAACTTACATTTCAACGAAATAAATTCAAAATGAACTTTGAAAAATCAAGAAAATGTAACTGTGACAAGGTAAACCACAACAAAACACTAAAGAAATATTCCAACTCTTGCATTTCAACGAAAGAAATTCAAAATGAACTTTGAGAAATCATGAGAATTTAACTGTGACAAGGTAAACCACAACAAAACACTACTGAAATATTCCAAATCTTGCATTTCAATGAAAAAATACAAAATGAACTTTGAAAAATCAAGAGAATGTAGCTGTGACAAGGTAAACCACAACAAAACACTACTGAAATATTCCAACTCTTGCATTTCAACGAAAGAGATTCAAAATTAACTTTGAAAAATCAAGAAAATGTAACTGTGACAAGGTAAACCACGACAAAACACTACTGAAATATTCCAACTCTTGCATTTCAAAAAAAGAAATCCAAAATGAACTTTGAAAAATTAAGAGAATGTAACTGTGACAAGGTAAATCATGACAAAACACTACTGAAATATTCCAACTCTTTCATTTCAATGAGAGAAATTCAAAATGAACTTTGAAAAATCAAGAAAAATGTAACTGTGACAAGGTAAACCACAACAAAACACTACTGAAATATTCCAACTCTTGCATTTCAATGAAAGAAATTCAAAATGAACTTTGAAGAATCAATAGAATGTAACTGTGACAAGGTAAACCATGACAAAACACTGCTGAAATATTCCAACTCTTGCATTTCAACGAAAGAAATACAAAATGAACTTTGAAAAATTAAGAGAATGTAACTGTGACAAGGTAAACCAAACAAAACACTACTGAAATATTCCACCTCGTGAATTTTAATGAAAGAAATCCAAAATGAACTTTGAAATATCATGAAAATGTAACTGTGACAAGGTAAACCATGACAAAACATTACTGAAACATGCCAACTCTTGCATTTCAATGAAAGAAATTCCAAATGAACTTTGAAAAATCAAGAGAATGTAACTGTGATAAGGGAAACCGCAACAAAACACTACTGAAATATTCCAACTCTTGCATTTCAACGATAGAAATTCAAAATGAACTTTGAAAAATGAAGAGAATGTAACTGTGACAAGGTAAACCATGACAAAACACTACTGAAATATTCCAACTCTTGCATTTAAATGAAAGAAATTCAAAATAAACTTTGAAAAATGAAGAGAATGTAAGTGTGACATGTTAAACCAAGACAAAACAATACTGAAATATTCCAACTCTTTCATTTCAACGAAAGAAATACAAAATAAACTTTGAAAAATCACGAGAATGTAACTTTGACATGGTAAACCACAACAAAACACTACTGAAATATTCCAACTCTTACATTTCAATGAAGGAAATTCAAAATGAACTTTGAAAAATCCAGAGTATGTAACTTTGATAAGGTAAACCACAACAAAACACTACTGAAATATTCCAACTCTTGCATTTCAACGCACGAAATTCAAAATGAACTTTGAAAATAAGAGAATGTAATTGTGACAAGAGAATGTAACTATGACAAGGTAAACCACAACAAAACACTACTGAAACATTCCAACTCTTACATTTCAATGAAAGAAATTCAAAATGAACTTTGAAAAATGAAGAGAATGTAACTGTGACAAGGTAAACCACGACAAAACACTACTGAAATATTCCAGCTCTTGCATTTCAACGAATGAAATTCAAAATGAACTTTGAAAAATCATGAGAATGTAACTGTGACAAGGTAAACCACAACAAAACACTACTGAAATATTTCAAATCTTGCATTTCAACGAAAAAAATCCAAAATGAACTTTGAAAAATCAAGAGAATGTAGCTGTAACAAGGTAAACCACAACAAAACACTACTGAAATATTCCAACTCTTGCATTTCAACGAAAGAAATTCAAAATGAACTTTGAAAAATCAAGAAAATGTAACTGCGACAAGGTAAATAATAACAAAACACTGCTGAATTATGCCAACTCGTTCGTTTCAAATATTGAAAACGAAAATGAAATTTGAATAATTAAGAGAATGTAACTGCGACAAGGTAAACCACGACAAACACTATTGAATTATTCCATCTCTTGCATTTCTATGAAAGAAAACGAGAATTAACTTTGAAAAATCAAGAAAATGTAACTGTGACAAGGTAAACCACAACAAAACACTACTGAGCAAACCATAAGAAAACACTACTGAAATATTCCAACTCTTGCATTTCAATGAACAAAATCCAAAATGAACTTTGAAAAATCAAGAGATTGTAACTGTGACAAGGTAAACAACAAAAAAACACTACTGAAATATTCCAACTCTTGCATTTCAACGTAAGAAATCCAAAAAGAAACTTGAAAAATCAAGAAAATGTAACTGTGACTAGGTAAACCATAACAAAATACTACTGAAATATTCCAACTCTTGCATTTCAATGAATGAAATTCAAAATGAACTTTGAAAAATCAAGAGAATGTAACTGTGACAAGGTAAATCACGACAGAACACTACTGAAATATTCCAACTCTTGCATTTCAATGAATGAAATCCAAAATGAACTTTGAAAAATCAAGAGAATGTAACAATGACAAGGTAAACCACAACAAAACACTATTGAAATATTTCCAACTCTTACATTTCAACGAAAGAAATCCCAAATGAACTTTGAAAAATCAAGAGAATGTAACTGTGACTAGCTAAACCACATCAAAACTCTAAAGAAATATTCCAACTCTTGCATTTCAATGAAAGAAATAAAAATGATCTTTGAAAAATCAAGAGAATGTAAGTGTGACAAGGTAAACCACGAGAAAACACTACTGAAATATTCCAACTCTTGCATTTCAATGAACAAAATCCAAAATGAACTTTGAAAAATCAAGAGATTGTAACTATGACAATTTAAACAACAACAAAACACTACTGAAATATTCCAACTCTTGCATTTCAACGAAAGAAATCCAAAATGAACTTTGAAAAATCAAGAGAATGTAACTGTGACTAGGTACACCACAACAAAACACTACTGAATTCCAACTCTTGAATTACAATGAAAGAAATCCAAAATGAACTTTGAAAAATCAAAAGAATGTAAGTGTGACAAGGTAAACCACAACAAAACACTACTGAAATATTCCAACTCTTGCATTTCAATGAAAGAAATCTAAAATGAATTTTGAAAAATCAAGAGAATTTAAGTGTGACAAGGTAAACCACGACAAAACACTACTGAAATATTCCAAGTCTTGTATTTCAACGATTAATATCCAAAATGAACTTTGAAAAATCAAGAGAATGTAACTGTGACAAGGTAAAGCACAACAATACAATACTGAAATATTCCGACTCTTGCATTTCAATGAAAGAAATCCAAGATGAACTTCGAAAAATCAAGAGAATGTAACTGTGACAAGGTAAACCACAACAAAACACTACAGAAATATTCCAACTCTTGCATTTCAATGAAGGAAATCTATAATGAACTTTGAAAAATCAAGAGAGTGTAACTGTGACAAGGTAAAGCACAACAAAACACTACTGAAATATTCCAACTCTTGTGTTTCAATGAAAGAAATCCAAAATGAACTTTGAAAAATCAAGAGAATGTAACTGTGACAAGGTAAACCACGAAAAAACATTACTGAAATATTCCAACTCTTGCATTTCAACGAAAGAAATCCAAAATGAACTTTGAAAAATCAAGAGAATGTAAGTGTGACAAGGTAAACTACGACAAAACACTACTGAAATATTCCAACTCTTGCATTCTGTGACAAGGTAAACCATGACAAAACACTACTGAAACATTCCAACTGTTCCATTTCAATGAAAGAAATTCAAAATTAACTTTGAAAAATCAAGAGAATGTAACTGTGACAAGGTAAACCACAACAAAACACTACTGAAATAATCCAACTCATGCATTTCACCGAAAGAAATTCAAAATGAACTTTGAAAAATCAAGAAAATTTAACTGTGACAAGGTAAACCATGACAAAACACTACTGAAATATTCCAACTCTTGCATTTCAACGATAGAAATTCAAAATGAACTTTGAAAAATTAAGAGAATGTAACTGTGACAAGGTAAACCACGACAAAACATTACTAAAATATTCCAACTCTTGCATTTCAACGAAAGAAATTCAAAATGAACTTTGAAAAATCAAGAGAATGTAAGTGTGACAAGGTAAATTACGACAAAACACTACTGAAATATTCCAACTCTTGCATTCTGTGACAAGGTAAACCATAACAAAACACTACTGAAACATTCCAACTCTTGCATTTCAATGAAAGAAATTCAAAATGAACTTTGAAAAATCAAGAGAATGTAACTGTGACAAGGTAAACCACCATAAAAAAACTACTGAAATAATCCAACTCGTGCATTTCAACGAAAGAAATTCAAAATGAACTTTGACAAATCAAGAAAATGTAACTGTGACAAGGTAAACCATGACAAAACACTACTGAAATATTCCAACTCTTGCATTTCAACGATTGAAATTCAAAATGAACTTTGAAAAATTAAGAGAATGTAACAGTGACAAGGTAAACCATCACAAAACACTACTGAAATATTCCAACTCTTGCATTTCACGAAAGAAATTCAAAATGAACTTTGAAAAATCAAGAGAATTTAACTTTGACAAGGTAAACCACGACAAAACACTACTGAAATATTCCAACTCTTGCATTTCAACGAAAGAAATCCAAAATGAACTTTGAAAAATTAAGTGAATATAACTGTGGCAAGGTAAACCACGACAAAACACTACTGAAATATTCCAACTCTTGCATTTCAACGAAAGAAATTCAAAATGAACTTTGAAAAATCAAGAGAATGTAACTGTGACAAGGCAAACCCGACAAAACATTAGTGAAATATTCCAACTCTTGCATTTCAACGAAAGAAATTCAAAATGAACTTTGAAAAATTAAGAGAATGTAACTGTGACAAGGTAAACCACAACAAAACACTACTGGAATATTCCAAAACTTACATTTCAACGAAAGAAATTCAAAATGAACTTTGAAAAATCAAGAAAATGTAACTGTGACAAGGTAAACCACAACAAAATACTAA
The DNA here is from genome assembly GCF_049724085.1 of Artemia sp. Qi Xiang Cuo. NCBI lineage: Eukaryota > Metazoa > Arthropoda > Branchiopoda > Anostraca > Artemiidae > Artemia > Artemia sp. Qi Xiang Cuo. Next base: position 32,324,292 of record NC_142803.1, on the reverse strand, counting down.
AGAAATATTCCAACTCTTGCATTTCAACGAAAGAAATTCAAAATTAACTTTGAAATATCATGAGAATTTATCTGTGACAACGTAAACCACGACAAAACACTACTGAAATATTCCAACTCTTGCTTTTCAAAAAAAGAAATTCAAAATGAAGTATAAAAAATTAAAGAATGTATCTGTGACAAGGTAAACCATGACAAAACACTGCTGAAATATTCCAACTCTTGCATTTCAACGAAAGAAAACCAAAATGAACTTTAAAAAATTAAGAGAATCTAACTATAACAAGGTAAAGCGCAACAAAACATTACTGAAATATTCGAAGTCTTGCATTTCAATGAAAGAAATTCAAAATGAAGTATGAAAAATTACGAGAATGTAACTGTGACAAGGAAAGCCATGGCAAAACACTGCTGAAATATTCCAACTCTTGCATTTCAACGAAAGAAATTCCAAATGAACTTTGAAAAATCAAGAGAATGTAACTGTGATAAGGTAAACCGCAACAAAACACTACTGAAATATTCCGACTCTTGCATTTCAACGATATAAATTCAAAATGAACTTTGAAAAACGAAGAGAATGTAACTGCGACAAGGTAAGCCATGACAAAACACTACTGAAATATTCCAACTCTTGCATTTCAATGAAAGAAATTCAAAATGAACTTTGAAAAATCAAGAGAGTGTAACTGTGATAGGGTAAACCACGAAAGAACGCTAGTGAAATATTCCAACTCTTGCAAATCAATGAAAGAAATTCAAAATGAACTTTGAAAAATCAAGAGAATGTAACTGCGACAAGGTAAACCATGACAAAACACTACTGAAATATTCCAACTCTTGCATTATAATGAAAGAAATTCAAAATAAACTTTGAAAAATCAAGAGAATGTAACTGTGACATGGTAAACCACAACAAAACACTACTGAAATATTCCAACTCTTACATTTCAATGAAGGAAATTCAAAATGAACTTTGAAAAATCCAGAGTATGTAACTATGATAAGGTAAACCACGACAAAACGCTACTGAAATATTCCAACTCTTGCATTTCAACGTAAGAAATTCAAAATGAACTTCGAAAAATTAAGAGAATGTAACTATGACAAGGTAAACCACAACAAAGCACTACTGAAATATTCCAACTGTTACATTTAAACGAAATAAATTCAAAATGAACTTTGGAAAATCATGAGAATATAATAGTGACACGGTAAACCAATAAAAAACACTACTGAAATATTCCAACTCATGCATTTCAATGAAAAAAATTCAAATGAACTTCGCAAAATTACGAAAATGTATCTGTGACATGTTAATCAATAACAAAACACTACTAAAATATTCAAACTCTTGCATTTCAACGAAATAAATTCAGAATGAACTTTGAAAAATTAAGAGAATGTAACTGTGACAAGGTAAACCACAACAAAACACTACTGAAATATTCCGACTCTTGCATTTCAACGAAATAAATTCAAAATGAACTTTGCAAAACCAAGAGAATGTAACTGTGACAATGTAAGCCATGACAAAACACTTCTGACATAATCCAACTCTTACATTTCAACGATAAAAATCCGAAATGAACTTTGAAAAATCAAGAGAATGTAACTGTGATAGAGTAAACCATGATAAAACACTAGTGAAATATTCCAACTCTTGCAATTCAATGAAAGAAATTCAAAATAAACTTTGAAAAATCAAGAGAATGTAACTGAGACAAGGTAAACCACGACAAAACACTACTGAAATATTCCAAGTCTTGAATTTCAACGAAAGAAATTCAAAATGAACTTTGAAAAATCAAGAGAATGTAACTGTGACATGGTAAACCACAACAAAACACTACTGAAATATTCCAACTCTTACATTTCAATGAAGGAAATTCAAAATGAACTTTGAAAAATCCAGAGTATGTAACTATGATAAGGTAAACCACGACAAAACGCTACTGAAATATTCCAACTCTTGCATTTCAACGAAAGAAATTCAAAATGATCTTCGAAAAATCAAGAGAATCTAAGTTTTACAAGGTAAACCATGACAAAACACTACTAAAACATTCCGACTCATACACTTCAACGATAGAAATTCAAAATGAACATTGAAAAATAAGAGAATGTAACTGTGACAATGTGAACCACAAAAAAACACTTCTGAAATATTCTAACTCTTGCATTTCAATGAAAGAAATTCAAAATGAACTTTGAAAAATTAAGAGAATGTAACTGTGACAAGGTAAACCACAACAAAACACTACTGAAATATTCCAACTCTTGCATTTCAATGAAAGAAATTCAAAATGAACTTTGAAAAATCAAGAGAATGTAACTGTGACAAGGTAAACCATGACAAAACACTGCTGAAATATTCCAACTCTTGCATTTCAACGAAAGAAATCCAAAATGAACTTTGAAAAATTAAGAGAATGCAACTGTGACAAGGTAAACCACAACAAAACACTACTGAAATATTCCAAGTCTTGCATTTCAATGAAAGAAATTAAAATGAACTTTGAAAAATCAAGAGAATGTAACTGTGACAAGGTAAACCATGACAAAACACTACTGAAATATTCCAACTCTTGTATTTCAACGAAAGAAATCCAAAATGAACTTTGAAAAATAAAGAGAATGTAAGTGTGACAAGTTAAACCACAACAAAACACCACTGAAATAATCCAACTCTTGCATTTCAACGAAATAAATTCAAAATGAACTTTGAAAAATCAAGAGAATGTAACTGTGACATGGTAAACCATGACAAAACACTACTTAAATATTCCGACTCTTGCATTTCAACGAAAGAAATTCAAAATGAACTTTGCAAAATGAAGAGAATGTAACTGTGACAATGTAAACCATGACAAAACACTACCGAAATATTCCAACTCTCGCATTTTAATGATAGAAATACAAAATGAACTTTGAAAAATTAAGAAAATATAAGTGTTACAAGGTAAACCACGATTAAACACTAGTGCAATATTCCAACACTTTCATTTAAACAAAAGAAATTCAAAATCAACTTTGAAAAATCAAGAGAGTGTAACTGTGACAAGGTTAACCACGGCATAACACTACTGAAATATTCCAACTCTTGCATTTCAACGAAAAAAATCAGAATGAACTTTGAAAAATCAAGTGAATGTAACTGTGACATGATAAACCACAACAAAACACTACTGAAATATTCCAACTCTTACATTTCAATGAAAGAAAATCAAAATGAACTTTGAAAAATCAAGAGTATGTAACTGTGATAAGGTAAACCACGACAAAATACTACTGAAATATTCCAACTCTTGCATGTCAATGAAAGAAGTTCAAAATGAACTTTGAAAAATTAAGAGACTGTGACTGTGACACGGTAAACCATGACAACACACTACTGAAATATTCCAACTCTTGCATTTGAACGCAAGAAATTCAAAATGATCTTCGAAAATAAGAGAATGTAATTGTGACAAGATAATCTAACTGTGACAAGGTAAACCACGACAGAACACTACTAAGATATTCCGACTCTTACAATTCAACGCAAGAAATTCAAAATGAACTTTGAAAAATTAAGAGAATGTAACTGTGACAAGGTGAACCACAACAAAACACTACTGAAATAATCCAACTCTTGCATTTCAACGAAAGAAATTCAAAATGAACTTTGAAAAATCAAGCGAATGTAACTATGACAAGGAAAACCACGACAAAACACTACTGAAATATTCCAACTCTTTCATTTCAACGAAAGAAATCCAAAATGAACTTTGAAAAATTAAGAGAATGTAACTGTGACTAGGTAAACCACAACAAAACACTACTGAAATAATCCAACTTTTGCATTTCCACGAAAGAAATCCAAAATGAACGTTGAAAAATCAAGAGAATGTAACTCTGACAAGGTAAACCTCGACAAAACACTACTGAAATAATTCAACTCTTGAATTTCAATTAAAGAAATTCAAAATGAACTTTGAAAAATAAAGAGAATGTAACTGTGACAAGGTAAACCACTACAAAACACTACTGAAATATTCCAACTTTTGCATTTCAACGAAAGAACGCCAAAATGAACTTTGAAAAATCAAGAGAATGTAACTGTGACAAGGTAAACCACGACAAAACCCTACTGAAATATTCCAACTTTTGCATTTCAACGAAAGAACTCCAATATGAACTTTGAAAAATCAAGAGAATGTAACTGTGACAAGGTAAACCACAACAAAACACTAATGGTGGGAGGGGGAGCCGAAAAGTTGGGAGGTTGGGGCCCTTTTTTTATCTCAAAATGCGCAAATAAAAAAGCATTAAAAAAGTATTAAAAAGGGGGGGGGCAAAAAAGCTGGGGGGCCTTTGGGGGCCCGGGGGCATTTAGGGGCTCGGTGGCCTCGGGGGAGGGGGCATTGGGGTTGGGGGAGCCCTTTGGGATTGGGGTCAGAGGGCTCTTTGGGGTTGGGGTAGGAGGGCCCTTAGGGGTTGGCGTAGAGGACCTCACGACACTGTTCAAATAGAACTTGTGTATTATAATGACCACAGAGTTTCACCCTCAAATCCTCTTCTAAATCATCTTATAAAATCATCTTCTAAAATGCCTCAAACGGTTTCGCTTAAATCATCTTCTAAAATGTCTCAAAACGGTTTCGCCCAAATAATTCCCTAAAATGTCTCAAAACGGTTTTGCCTAAATAATCCCCTAAAAGTAATTTCTGTGTGTTCCTTTTGCTTTGGCATCCCTGCGCTGTCACATTTGAAATTCCTATGACACCATTTCCCGCGTTAATCTTTTCATCTCATAGATATTCCTAGCTACACTATTTAGGTTTCGATAGAATATTAATTTATCTCTGTGACCTAAAGATCGAAGAAGCCGTATTTAAAAATAGAATTTCTATCTCTTTAGACTCTCGCATAATTCCAAGATAACAAGTGATGTCATTTCTAATTCCTGACGCTAAAGATCAATGAAGCCATATTTAAAAATATAATATTAATTTTTCTCTCTGACCTAAAGACCGTTTATCCCTCAGACCTAAGATCAAAGAAGCCATATTTGTTTCTTAATTCCCCTTTCGTAAATCAATAATTCCCCCTAGCGATTATGTAAATCAAGTTGTCGGAAATTCACTTCCCCCTCGAGTCCTAGATCAATACATCTCTTCCCCTAAGTGAAGCCATATGCATTCCCCTCTGTATCTTAACCATCAAACAGAACGAAGCCATGAAAATACATCAAAATGAGAAAAATCCTGTTTTTTCATTCTCAGTGACAAAAACCATAAAAACATGCATAAATTATGTACTGTCGGCGTTAGACTCAATTGTAGATGGCAGCACATGTGCCCCGTCGCGCTGGTACCACCCTCTCTACTGTAAAGGTCAAACATGACCACCTTTCTCAATAACATATACTATATGTAAAACAATGAACAAATTTCCTAGCTTGCAGCTCTTGCCCTGAGGGCTATTGGAGGGCTGACATACCCAAAGGCTTAATTACTTGACTTTTGAACAATGCTGAACAAAATAGCTGTCTCAAACTTTTGATTGGATATGTTCTGGGAAAATGAAGGGCTTTAAGGAAGGGAGGGGCTGGTTGCCCTTCAATCACTTGCGACACTTAAAAAGGGAACTAGAAATTCCGATTTCCAATTAAATGAGCCCCATCTCGAGTTTATACGACCATTCCATATAAACGTTATATGCCCCAGAGCATAACTTGCAGCCCTTGCCTCTGGGCTCTGGGAGGTTCTGTAAACCATAGAGGCATTGTTATGTCTTCTTTGGAGTATTTTGAAAAAAAATGGCTATCTCACAATTTTGATCAGATTCGTTTGGGGGAAAGATGGTGTCGAGGGGGGGGGGCTAGTTGCCTTCCATCACTTGTGACTCTTAAAAGGGAACTAGAACTTTCAACTTCCAATCAAATGAGCGTCCTCAAAAGTTTATATGACCATCCCTTCTTTAAAAATCTTATATGCCCCCGGGGCTTAACCTAGGGCCCTTGTCCCCTGGCTGTTGGGGTTGTTTCAATCCCGAAGGACTTATTATATGATATTTAGACTTTTTGAACAAAATTGATACCTCAAAATTTCTATTGGAAGCATTTGGGGAAAAAAGGAACTGGTAGGGGGAGGGCTAAGTACCCTCCCATCACTCTTGAATCTTAAAAAGCGCACTGGAAGTTCTGATTTTTGATCGAATGAGCCTCCTACGAAGTTTTTACGACCAGCCCTTTTGCAAAGATCTTATATGTTAATAATGCGTAACTAGCATAACTTATAGCCCTTGCCTTGAGGGCTGTGGGGATTGTTATCACCAAAGACTTTATTACTGGACCTTTCAAATATTTTGAACAGAATGGCTATCTCATGACTTTGGTCGGATGTGTTTGGGAAACGATGGGCGTGGGGAAAGGGGGCTGATTGCCCTCCAATCCCTCGCGACTCTTACAAAGAGCACCAGAACTTTCGATTTCAATTGAAAGAGCCCCTTTCAAAGTTTTTACGACAAATCCTTCTATGCAAAATGCCTCGGTCAGAACAAAAAAATAAACTAATAATACTTTGTGTCAACATAGCTCTTTACTTAGGCAGCGCTATTGCGGTTCCATTGACTAAACATAAAAAACTAGTTTCTTAAACTGAAAGTAAGGAGCTGCATTAAAATTAAAGTGAAAGTAAGGGACGGTTTTAAAACTAAAACGAACAGAATCCGTATATAAGAGGAGCTATCCCTACTTCAACCCTCACTCTTTACGCTATGCGGCCCATGCGTTTGAGCAGTTAAAAAAAAAATGGGACAAAAAGTTGAATTTTAGTGTAAAGAGTGAGAGTTAAGGTAGGAACAGCCCCCCTCACATACGAAATAATTTCTGTTCGTTTTAAGTTTTATTGTTGTTCCTTACTTTCAGTTGGAAAAACTTGTTTTTAAAATTTAATTTCTGACTATTTTCCAAATCTCACTAGGAAATACCCTCCCCTCCCTCCTGTAAAATTTCCCCTGGAACATTTATCCTTGAAACTTCTCCCCACAGAAAATTGTCCCCATTGAAACTCCTCTCCTCCGCTGAAAATTTTCCCATAAGAATTTCCATTCATTTTCCAATAACAAACACTGTATTGGAATAATGAGCAGATTGCGTAACATGCACACCTTTTTTAGGAACTGTGAGGGATCATGTCATTCCCAAAGGCCCAGCTATCGTACTTTTCAACTATGCTGAATCAATTGGCAATATGAAAATTTTGACTGGTTGCCTTTGGGGAAAAAAAAGGCATGAGAAGTGGGCTAACTACCCTCGAAAATGTTTTGTCACATAAACATGGCAATAGGCCTTAGGATTCCGTTTGAATGAGGTCTTCTCCGATTATAAAGGACCATTGATTCGATACTATAACCCCTAGAAAAATCTGCTATGTTCTTACTTTCACTCATGAGGATTAAAAGTTAGCATTGCTCTTCTGTCTATCAGTCCTACGAAATTCTTATCCAAAGATTGGCCTGCAGCAGCACAAACTGAAGTCTATTAATATGTTTCTTAATATTATTATGTTTCTTAATATCCCTGGAGGATACATGTCTCTCCTTGGTATCTTAAAAAGAAAATAGGAAAAGGGAGTAAGGGGGGAGTGTCTTCCCTCTTATTTGTGCCTTAGTTTGATTTCGTCTTCTTTTCAGGTTTGTCTTCTGAATGGAATGAAAACTAACTTTCCCTAACATCAGCAAACTTTCTACAAATATTTCGGCTGTGAGCCTGAGAGCCCTAAGAAACTGAAGATTTAGCTGAAGATTTTACATTTGGTATTATTTGACAGTGTTACTTTTGAAATATTTTCTTCTATTTTCTTGTCAAATAAATGATTATTTATCTGATATTTATCGTATTTTTTTAAGGTAAGAAAGGGAGACCGAATCTCTTGAACAAAAAATAAGACAGTAAACCAAGGGAGTTATGTAACACTGGCATAGAAACTCAGTGAAAAGAACCGAAAATCGAACAGTAGGCTTATGAAATTCCACGAAGCTAGTCAGGGAAATCAAACCAGAAGAACTTGAAATTGAACAGCAGGCTTGACAGACTCAACAAAGCTGCTGATGTATCAAATGAGGAAGATCTAGAATTCAACACTGGTATCAGGTAATTCAGTAGCCTAATTGCAATCCAACTTATTTACTTTTCAGCAAAGATCACATGTTTGTTCTTCAACAAGTTGAAGATTCAATAGTATAAGGCGAAACCCAATTAGTTTATTGTTCAACAAGTTGAAATTTCAATTTGGGGTTGTAAATCCAATATAATTGTTTCTCAACAAGTCGGAAATTAAATAATGATTAGGGAATTCGAATAAGGCATTAAATATTTAATTCCAACGATTTTCAGCTGTTGAAATTCCAATTTTTGCTGGTAATCATTACAAGCAATCTTTGTTGAGTCTCAAGCAATTTTTTTTTATATTGTAAAGATCAAAGCTTGTAAAGATAAAGATCAAACTTGTGAGTAGTTTTTGTGGGGAATCCCAACTCTAAATCATGCTCACGGCTGATTTGCGTATACAGGATTTTTCATAAACAAGTATATTTGAAAAAAAATTAACTTCAAATTAAATTAGTTTTTTATAATTTTACAAGCGTTATCAAAAGATAACTCATTAAAATTCTTGTTTAAAAAAACACTTATTTATAACTCGTTAATCGTGTGCACGTCATCAACAAAACTTTAAATGCTTTGGCAAAAATACCAATCTTTCTAAAAGATGACGTTAATATCATAATATTCTAAACATTGGGAAAGTAATAATTTGAAAATTAATGACAATTTCTGTAACAAAATTTTGTTAATGAAAAAGAACCAAGCTTTTTGAAAAGTCATCACCACATCCTCTATTATATTCCAAAGATAAGACCACTTTGGAAATAGTTCCTTACAGTGATTCGGACTTTTTAACCTTTGACCAGAGGGTTAGATATCAGATCAATGTGTCAAAATTCGTATTAAGCAAAAGACAATCATGGGAATAAAATAAAGAAATTAAAAAAAGATATAGAAATATGATAATGCGTCACTTTTGGCGACTGTGTTGCAAAGCGATATCAAGCAGGCGGATAAAGAAAAAATATATTCTGACAAACGGGGCTAGGCGTTTACGACCCCCCCCCCTCCCAGCAAATGTCCCCACGTGAGAAATGAGCCCCGTGGAAAATAACATGATATTCCCCGTGGAATATCATGTTAATAACTTACTGGTACGTCGAAGGGAAACTAAAATCAGCGCCCAACCTTCAAAAGTATGGAACATTCTCAAATACATTTATACATCGGTAGGATATTTCTTGACCTTAAATTGTGTTTCATGGCAAAATGTCCTGACGAACACGGGATTGTGAAACAAAAGCCGGAGCTTTTTTGTTGTTGTAAGATGGCTGTAAATCTCTCTCCGCCATAATTTTCTTTCTTCGCTCCTATCTCTGGACGGAAAACTGCGTCCCAACATCGCTTTAAGGTGACCTCGAGGAGTGGCATACTTTGACGAAATTGTATTATAGCAAAAAAAACAGCGTTGCACTCGGTTTTGGGCAATGGAGGGCTCTTCTGGATTATTTTTCTTTGTGAGCTGTTTAACTTCGTCTTTGCGATGTTATTTTTATTAATGACTGCCTCCTTTTCATCGTAAGGATGAATGTATAACGTCTCGGAAAAACAGTTGAACATAAAATTGGAGAGTTTAGAATTTGATAATACAGAAGACAGAAAAAAGGATCTAGAATTATTTCGCAAGTCTCTTGGCAGCACAACAGCACTTTCGACTTTTTGGTCACTTCTCCTGTAAGTTACTACTGATTTGACCAATCTCAAATGATAATTCCAAGAAAATGTATCGTAACTTCTTTCAAGTCTCAACTTTTGTTTCCGACGCTCTAGTCCTCCGCCTGGTGGCTCAGCAGCACCGCTGCTTCGTCCCTTGATTTAGATTTGTCCTTTGGTTGCCTATGTGTGCCCTTATGATTTGATCTCCTTATAATTCTACGGTAGGATTGGAGCGCAAACTAGTCCCATGACCCTTGACCCCACCGTGTTTCAACTTTAAAGAGAAATTTTGGCAAACAAAGTTGAGCAAATCTTACTTTTTGTACAAACAATGCAACTGTTTTCGCATGAATAAATTTTCTCTAGTTATAAGTTTGCTAACCTTTTTCGAAACCCATAAAATACTTATTTTCGGAAGTTTGTTTTTCATTGCTCGAAGCAGATATTCTGACCAAATGGGCCGAGAAAACTGTACAGAAAATTTATATTTATTACTTAAAGGTAGCATATGGCTAATCTGACTATTTTTCTGCTAGATCGGAGCTAACCATTAAAAATAGACATCGATATAACAAAGAAAAACTTTGCTGCACCAATTGGAACTAGAGCTACATCAAATTGAAAACTGTTCGAAGTTCGAACCCAGAGGACTCAGCGTCACACATGACCTGTTGCGTCGGAGCTATTCAAATTATAATGTTCACTTTCTCGTCTAATCACCGTTTCCAAGTTTTACATTAAGAGCGTTGGTGTAGCAAGTCCAGAAAACAAAAAACGAAAATGAATAAATTAATTAACCAAATTGTTGACAGCTTTGAAAGATCAAATTTCCATACATAAACAAAACATTGCAGACATTTTTGGTTCTCAATTAAACTGCATCCTCTATCATCTAATCCTCTCCAGTAAAAATAACAAGTAATTTTCTTTTTGTCTCATTTTTTGAATTGAAAACAGTCAGGTTTTTAATTCTGAAATTTAAGCATGGAATAAACAAGTTAATTAAAAAAAGACTCGATTTTTTCACCATGAATCTTCGATCAATGACATAAATGTTTTGATTGTCTTTTTCTGTTAAAGGAAGTTTATTGTCTTCTTGTATTAAGAAAGCTGCTAAAAAAAATAGCCCCCTGTGTAGCATAGTGAAGACCAGGCTGTTCAATATCTATACTCATTTGAATGGATTGCATATGAGATATATTCTGTATAAGTTAAGATTTAGAATATCAATTACATTTTGAAATTTGATCACTGCGGTACAGCAAGGATTCCTTTTCGGGAAGGGTTCAAATCCTTTCAGAAGGGTAGGGATAAATTAAAAAAAAATTGTGCAACTTTAACATATTTACAATAATTACTACTACTACTACTAAATACTCACTGCAACACCAGGCCGCCTGAGGCCGAAACAGCAATGCATTCTCTTCCTCCTTCCCAATCGATTAAAAGTCTCCCTCTTTAAATCCTCCCAGGATGTTCCCATTTCCCTTAAGTCTTTCCTCATGACATCCTCCGGCATCAACCGAGGACCACTAGCTTTTAATTTAGCCTTAGACGGTTGACGAAAGGACAATATCTGACAATCCTTCATTTGTGGAACGTGCCCTAGCCATCTCAACCTTTCTTTCGCTATAGCCCTAGAAAGTGGGATTGAACCACACTTCTCGTACAGCCTACTGTTTGAGATACGGTTAGTCAGTCGGGTACCTAAAACAATCTGTGGGCAAGTTCTTTGTAAAACATCTAGCAAATCTTACTCTGTTTTTCGGAGCACCTATGGTTCAGAACAGTGCTTGACCACTGTCATCACTGTAGCTTCCAAAATGCTAATCTTAGTTCGCAGACTAATCTTCCTATTCTTCCAATCTCTTTTCAATTGTGGAAGAAAAAAACCCTAAGCCTTGGCAATTCTACATTTAACATCTTCACTGCACCCATCGTCTTTACTAATAACACTACCTAGCTAAGTGAAACTCTCCACTTGATTGACCCTTTCATTACCCAACTTCACCTTTTCATCTTCACTTATTCCTAGTCTTAGTGACTTAGTCTTCCTAACATTACTTTCTAAGCCAAATCTAGCACCCTGAACTCGCGAAACTTCTAAAAGTTCATTCGTTTTGCTAACACCTTCATCTAGGATGCTTACATTATCAGCATAATACAAGTCCAGGAAGATTTTGCTTCCCCATGTGATTCCGTGTTCTCCCATTGCATTTGCTGTTCTCTTTAAGACAAAGTCCATCAAAATAAACCATATAAATGGAGAGAGAACGCAACCATGCTGAACTCCTGATGTAATACAAAACCAGCCATTAACCTCATTGCCTAACTTAACCGCAGCAGTGTTATTCTTGTACATAGCACTAATAACTTTATTGTATTTGTCTGGCATACCATGCAAGGATAGGCTATTTTGACGCTCTTTTGACAATGTACATGCACACGGCTTCTTTTGATTTAGTTCAAACTTTCCCTTAGCATTGTAAATACAGTAATGTGGTAGTTGTAGGGGTGTTAGTTATGGTAGTATTGGTAGCATGCAAGTATTGCCTATTGGATCATACCCTTTTTCATTTCCAGAATTTTTAAAATTAATTTGTTCAGTTATTCTTGTCTTGTACCCTTTTGACAATCCGTATACACATAACGTGTCTTGATTTAGTTCAAATCTCTCCTCAACGTTCTCTGGAAAGCTCACCTGAATACCCTTCGTCTTCGTGGAAAGTAACGTTCAAACATGCATACCATTCTCAATAACATAGACTATGTCAAAACATTGAACGAATTGCCCAATTTATAGCCCTTGTCCTGAGGACTGTTAGGAGGTTGAAATCCCCAATACTGGATCTTTCAACAATGCCCAACAAAATAGCTCTCTTAAAATTTCGATTCAACATATTTTGGGGAATGACAGGCTTGGGGAAGATGACATTCTTCCATTCACTTTTGACTATCAAGAAGGACACTAAAACTTCCGACTTCGAATCAAATGAGCTCCATTCGATCCAAAATTTATACGACCACACGTTCCATAAAAAACTTAAATGGCATAGACATAACTTACAACCCTTGTCCTTGGGCTCTGGGAGATAGTGTCCACCCTAAAGACATTGTTTTATGATTTTTGGACTATTGGTAACAAAAAGGCTATCTCACAATTTCAATTGAATGATTTTTTTTTTTGGGAAAAGAGGATGTCAGGGAGGGGGGCTAGCTGCTCTCCATCATGTTTGACTTTTAAAAGGGAATTAAAACTATACGAGTAGTTTGGCTTCTTTGAACTTAAACACATCCCTATCCCTAGTTTTAAACAAAAAATAGTTTTCAACGCATCCCTGTTTTAAACGCACCCCTAGTTTTAACGACATCCCTAGTTTTAAATGCATCCCTATACAACGGGCCATCAGGTGTTACGTCAATATTTACATTTTGGGAGGGCACAACCTTGCATTTTAAATGAAACCCTGTTTTAAGTGGTCAGGTGTTACGTAAATGTAATAGGGGGAAACTAGAGATCGAGATATTAGGGATGTTTACATTCGGTTGCTAAGTAATGGGGGTTGAGAGTAATGCGTGAATTGATACATTTATTTAGGGTGATGTAATTATTCCTGACTTAGTGGATATATGGGAAATAAGTTTATAGACGGCACACACATGGGTGTTAAGTAATGACAGCGCACAAATGAGTGTTACGCAATGAAGTCCCCACGTGGGTGTTACATACTGGCAGCGCACATATCAGTGTCACATAATATTTTTTGAGATTTCATTTTCTTTCAAAACATTTATAAAGATCCTAAGACGTTCCTTAAGACATTTTTCTTCAAGACGTTTCGAGACGTTTTCTAAGACATTTTAAGACGTTTCAAGACTTTTCAAGACGTTTGCTAATATATTTTCTTCAAGACGTTTTCTAAGACATTTCAAGAAGTTTCAAGACATTTCAAGACGTTTCAAGACACTTTTTAAGATATTTTCTAAGATGTTTCAAGACATTTCAAGACGTTTCTCAAGACATTTTTCTTCAAGACGTTTCAAGACGTTTTCTAAGATATCAAGACATTTTCTAGAACATTTCAAGACGTTTCATGACTTTTAAAGACGTTTCTTGAGTCTTTTTTTTCAAGACGTTTCAAGACGTTTTCTAAGAAATTTGAAGACTTTTTCTAGGACATTTCAAAACGTTTCTTAAGATATTTTTCCAGACATTTCAAGACATTCCAAGATGTTCTTCGAGATTGTACTGCTTGTTATGCTTTAAAAAACTAAGGATGTGGTGAAAACCTTCAAGAGTCTACTAGTGGGGGGACCTTCAAGACAGCAGACCCTAACGAGCAATTCGAACGGAACCAAGCATCCAATTTAACCGAAAGAACATCAATCCCTAGCGAGCATTTCTAAAGAGGCCCACCTAACCACCGGGGCCCAAGCATACAATTCAATCAGGGGACCTCCTAGCGAGCAATTTAAATGGAGAGCCCCTAACCTAGCCATCGGAGGACCCTAGCAAGCACTTCAACAGGGGGCCCAAGAATTATTCATGGAACTCGTAGCATTCAGATTTTTATTCGTGGAACTTGTCGCATTCTAATTTTTTTGTTCATGAAACTTTTTGCTTGCTGATTTTTCTCTTCGTAGAAGTTTTATATTAATTTCTTCTCCTCGTAAAAATGATTTTATTCATGGAACTAGTTGCATGCTTAATTTCGTTCGTGGAACTTGTAGCAAGCTGCTTTTTGATCGCGAGACTTGTCGCATTTTGTTTTTTTTCTCTTCGTGAAACTTTTTCTCCTCACGAAACTGATTTTCTTCTTGGAACTTGTTGCGTGCTGATTTATATTCGTTCAACTTGTTTAATGTTGATTTTGTTCGTGAATCTTGTTGCATGTTGATTTTTTCTTCATAAAACTTTTATATTGACTTTTCTCCTCGTGAAACTGATTTTGTTCATGAAACTCGTTACGTGCAGATTTTTTGTTCGTGGAACTTGTTGCATGCTGATTTCTGTTCACGAGACTTGCCGCATTTTGCATTTTCTCTTCGTGAAACTTTTCCTCCTCACGAAACTAATTTTCTTCAAAGAACTTATTGCGTACTGATTTATGTTTGTGGAACTTGTTGAGTGCTGCTTTTTGTTCGTAAAACTTGTTGTGCGTTGATTTTCTGTTAATTTTTTGAAACTTTTACATTGACTTTTCTCCTCGTGAAACTGATTTTGTTCATGAAACTCATTGCGTGCTATTTTTTTTTCGTGGAGCACGTCGTATGCTGATTTCTGTTGGTAAAACTTGTTGCATGCTGTTTTTTTTCTCTTCGTGAAATTTGTACATGAATTTTTCTCCTCACGAAACTGGTTTTGTTCATGGAACTTGTTGCGTTCTGTGTTATGTTCGTGGAACTTGTTGAGTACTGATTTTTCTTCGTGATACTTGTTGCATATTCATTTTTCTCTTCATGAAATTTGTGCATTAACTTTTCTCCTCGTGAAACTGATTTTGTTCATGGAACTCGTCGGGCGCTTATTTTTTGTTCGTAGAACATGTTGCACGCTGATTTCTGCTAGTAAACCTTGTTGCATGCTGTTTTGTCTCTTCGTTAAACTTGTACATGGATTTTTATCCTCGTAAAACTGATTTTGTACATGAAACTTGTTGCGTGTTGATTTATAGTTCATGGAATTTGTTGAGTTTTGATTTTTGTTAGTGAAACTTGTTGCGTGATGATTTTTCTATTCATGAAACTTGTAAATTGACTTTTCTCCTCGTGTAACTGATTTTATTTTTCATAGAACTCGTTGCGTGCTGATCTTTTCTTTGTTGAACTTGTTACGTGCTGATTGCTATTCGCGAAACTTGCTGCACGCTAAGTTTTTCTCTTCGTAAAAATCTTATGTTGATTCTTCCTCTCGTGATTGATTCTTCCTCTCGTGAAACTTATTTGTTCATAGAACTTGTTGCGTGCTGATTTGCTGCTCATGGAACTTGCTGAGTGCTAATTTTTGTTTGGGAAACCTGTTGCATGTTGATTTTCTCTTCATGAAACTTGTACATTGACTGTTCTGCTCGTGAAACTGATTCTGTTCATGTTACTCATTGCGTGCTGATTTTTTGTTCTTTGAACTTGTTGCATGCTGATTTCTGTTCGTGTAACTTGTTGTATGCTCTTTTTTCTCTTCGTTAAACTATTAAATTAATTTCTCTCCTCGTGAAACTGATTTTTTGATGGAACTTGTTGCCTGCTAATTTATTATTCATGGAATTTGTTGAGCTTTGAATTATGTTCGTGAATTTTGTACTGTGTTGATTTTTCTCTTCATATCCTCGTGAAACTGATTTATTGTTCATGGACCATGATGCCTGTTGATTATTGTCCGCAGAACTTTTTGCGTGCGGATTTTTGTCCGTGAAACTTTTTGCATGTTGATTTTTCTCTTCGTGAAACTTTTACATTGATTTTTTCTCATCATAAAACTTATTTTTTTCATGGAACTTGTTGCGTGCTGATTTTTGTCAATTAAACTTGTTGAATGTTGGTTTTTCTTTTCACGAAGTTTGTACATGGATTTTTATTCACGTAAAACTGATTTCGTTCGTGGAACTTGTCGCAAGCTGATTTCGATCTTGGAACGTGTTGCGTGCTGATTTTTTTGTCCGTCAAACTTGTTATATGTTGACTTTTCTCTTCGTGAAACTTGTATAGTGATTTTACTCCTCTTGAAACTGATTTCATTGATGGAACTTGTCACGTGCTGATTTTTGTTCCTGGAAGTTGTTGCATGCTGATTTTTGTGTTGGTGAAAATTGTTACATGTTGTTTTTTCTCTTCGTGAAACGTTTACTTTCATTTTTCTCCTCGTGAAACTGATTTTGTTAATGGAACTTGTTGAATGCTGATGTTGTTTCATGGAATGTGTAGCTGGCTGATTTTTGTTCGTGAAACATGTTACAGGTTGATTTTTCTCTTTGTGAGAATTGTACATTGAATTTTCTCCTCGTAAAACTGATTTTTTTCGAGGAACTTGATGCTTGCTGATTTTTGATCTTGGGACTTGTTGTATGCTGATTTTTTTCGTTAAACTTGTTACATATTGATTTTTCTCTTCTCGAAACTTGTACATTGAATTTTTCTAATGGTGAAACTGGTTCTTATTGTGGAACTTATCGTTGGCAGATTTTTCCTCGTAAATCTTGATGTATGTTGAACTTTTTCTCTTCGTGAAACTTTCCATTGAATTTTTTTTCTCTTCGTGAAACTGATTTTGTTCACGGAACTTGTTGTGCGCTGATTTACGTTCGTAGAACTTGTTGAGTGCTGATTTTTGTTCGTGAAATCTGTTGCATGTTGATTTTTCTCTTCGTGAATCTTGTACGTTGATTTTTTTCTTCGTGAAACTGACTATGTTCATGGAACTTGTTGCGTGCAGATTTTTTGTTCGTGAAACTTGTTGCATCTTGTTTTTTATCCGTGAAACTTGAGTGATGTGTCATCTAACCTAAGTTGGCCTGATCTAGCCTGTGTAAGTTAGGTTAACCTACTAGCATATCATGATAAATTAAGTTTCACGACCAAAAATCAGCACACAACAAGTTCAGGGTAGAAAGTCAGTTTTGTGAGGTGAATAATAAATGTACATGTTTCACGAAGTGAGAAAACATGCAACATTCCTAACGACCAAAAAATCCTCATGGTACAAGTTCCACGAGCAAAATAAGATTCGTGAGTAGAAAAAATCAATGTACGAGTTCAGGATGAGAAAAATTAGCATGCATTAAGTTTCACGAACAAAAATCAGTATGCAAGACGTTCCAAAAGCAAAAGATCAGTACGCAACAGGTTCCGTAGGAAAATAAGTTTAACGGTGAGAAAAATCAATTAAAACTTTTACGATGAAGAAAATCAATGTTCAACTTTCACGAAGAAAAAAAACATGTGAAAAAAAATCCGTATGAAACAAGTTTCATAAACAAAAAAATCATCGTGCAGCAAGTTCCAAGAATAAAATCAGTTTCGCGAGGAGAGAAATCAATTTACATATTTCCCGAAGGTAAAAAACAACATGTAACACCTTTCACGAACAAAAATTAGCATGCAACATATTCCATGAATGAAAATCAGCGCGCAAAAACTTCCTTGAACAAAATAAGTGTCATCAGGAGAAAAATAATTTACATATCTCACCAAGGGAAGAATCAACATGTAACAGGTTTCTCGAACAAATAATCAACATGCAAAAAATTCCATGAACAAAAATGTGCATGCAATAACCTCCAAGAATAAAATCAGTTTCACGAGGAGAATAAACAATGCACAAGTTTCCCAAAGAGAAAAATCAACATGCGACATATTTTATGAGCATACAAAAGAGCAAAAGCAGCACACAAAATGTTCCACGAAGCAAAAAAAAATAGTATGCAATAAGTTCCGTGAGTAAAATCAGTTTCGCGAGGAGACAAATCAGTGTACGAGTTTCACGAAGAGAAAAAATCAACATGCGACAAGTTTCATGAGCAAGGACCAAAATTCCAGGGACCAAAAATTAGCATGTAACAAGTTCCATGAACAAAATCAGTTTCTCGACGAGAAAAATCAATGTATAAATTTCACGAAGAGAAAAATCAATATGCAACAGGTTTATCAAACAGAAAAATATGCACGCATCAAGTTCTAGGAACATAAAATCAGCATGCGACAAGTTCCTTGAATAGAATTATTGTCTTGATGAGAAAAATAAATGTCAAGTTTGCCGAAGACAAAAATCAACATGCAAGATGTTTTACGGACAAAAAAACAGCATGCAACAAGTTCCATAGACGAAAAATAAGCATGCATCAAGTTTTATGAAGAATAAATCAGTTTCACGAGAAGAAAAATAAATGTACAAGTTTCATGAAGAGAAAAATTAAAATGTAACGAGCTTTACGAACAAAAAGTCTGCATGCAACAAGTTCCATGAACACAGTCAGTTTAACGAGGAGAAAAATCAACGTACGAATTTCACGAAGTGAAAAATCAACAAGCAACAAGTTCCACAAACAAAAAGCAGCACTCAACAAGTTCCACGAGCATAAATCAGCACGCAATAAGTTCCATAAAACATCAGTTTCACAAAGAGTCAGTGTAAAAGTTAAAAAGCACTTCAGAAAAGTCATAAAGAGAAAAATCAACATGCAACAAGTTTCACGAACAAAAATCAGCATTCAACAAGTTCAACGAACATAGGTCAGCACGCAACAAGCTCTACGAAGAAAATCAGTTTCTTGAGGAAAAAAGTTTCACGAAGAGAAAAAAACACAAAATGCGACATGTCTCGTGACCAAAAATAAGAATTCTACAAGTTCCACGAACAACATTTAGCTTCTTCCACAGCAACATTCGAACAACATTCAGCAATTACATGAATAAAATCAGTTTCGCGAGGAGAAAAAATCAATTTACAAGTCTTACGAAGAGAAACATCAGCATGCAACAAGTTTTATGAACAAAAGATTGTCTTGAAGGATAATGAAATCTTAAAAAGTATGATGTGACACTGATGTGTCGGCTGCCAATACATAACACCCACTTGTGCACTGTCATTGCGTTACACCCATGTGCGCGCTTTCATTGCGTAACACCCACGTGTACATCGTCATTCAGTTATTTCCGATAAATTCACTAAGTCACCCATAAATACATCACCCTAAGTAAATCTATCAAATCACGCATGATTCTCAACCCCCATTACGTAGCAACCGAATGTACACATTCCCTAGCATCTGTGTCCCTTAGCTCCCCTCTATTTATACATTGGCGTTACATTGACGTAACGCCTGAACATTTAAAATAGGGGTCCCTTTAAAATGCAAGGACGTGTCTTCCCAAAATGTAAATATTGACGTAACATCTGCTGGCCGGTTGTATATGGATTTGAAAAAAACTGCTAGAGAGACGGTGAAAGTGAACCTAGAAAAGCAGAATGGGCTAAATAATGATTACTTTTACAAAAAGATCCAGCGGAGATACTCTAGTACCACTATCAACATCAGAAAAAGGGTATAGTCGAGAGAGAAATTTAGGGGAAGTTCAAAAATAGCCTGAAACCCGTACAAAATAACTTTGGATCCAAACAAAATGTTCATCATTAGAATTACGATGGCTGAAAACCTTATATAGGAAACTGGCAGTTCCCTGGTTAGAAAAAGACGGAAAATTACTTTTTTGCACTGATGTTTTTTGCACGGATAGCACTGATGTTTCTTCTTTTTTTTCTTCTGTTTCTCCATTGCTGGTGGGGTGTTTGAAGATCATACAGAGCTGTTTAAGGGCTCATGTGAAAGAAAATTGTTATTTCTAGGGCCTTTTGTAAATAACAAAACATAATGTTAAAAATATTTTTTTGACAAAACTGCGTCTCCATGTACAAGATGATGAATGACGTCAATAGGCTACAACCATAGATGACACTATGACACAACCATAGATGATAACCATAGTAAAACTATATGATGGTGTCATTCACAACTAGGGTTAGTTCGTTCTTTACTATATCCAGCTAAGAAAAGCCGAAGGCTTTTTCCCGTGTGTGATATGTAATCATGCAATGTTATTATAAACCGAAGATTGACAGGATCAATACTGGGTATATAAAAATATTTATTGATGTTAAGTAAAGATCACTATCTAGTAGTGAAGTGCAGTGTTTCCATAAGCTCTTTTCTATAAGGATTAATTTTAAAGACCAAACTATTTTCGAGGGAAGTAAAGAGCGAAGCTGGAACTTAGAACGAACAAAAATTATTACTTCCCAGCCTATCTAAAATATATGAATAAAACTATTTCAAATACATCAACTGGTGATTTTCCCTATGTTTGTAGGATTACAGAAAATTAACGCTTTACTGAAGACACAAAAACAATACAGGAGTTTCGGTACGGTAAATGTAAACCATTTTAGGAGATTTTTGAGAGTATAAAAATAAAACATTTTAGATTGCTGCTTTATTTTTTTTCGTTTAATCAGCCATCACTACTATCCAACAAGGTCAGTTCAATGATTGACAGTCGTTTTCAATCTGAGAAAGACGTTTGAAGACATACCAAGACGTTTCTTAAGACATTTTTCTTTAAGATGTTTCAAGACGTTTTACGAGATATTTCAAAACGATTCAAGATTTTTCAAGACGTTTATTAAGATATTTTCTTCGGAATGTTTCAAGACGTTTTCTATGACATTTCAAGACGTTTAAATATATTTCAAGACGTTTTTAAGACATTTTACTTCAAGACGTTTCAAGACGTTTTCTAAGACATTTCAAGACGTTTTGGGACATTTCAAGACGTTTTAAGACATTTCAAGACGTTTCTTAAGACAATTTTCTTTAAGACATTTTCTAAGACGTTTCAAGAGATTTCAAGACGTTTCATAAGACATTTTTCTTCAAGACGTTTCAAGACGTTTTCTAAGACATTTCAAGACGCTTCAGAACATTTGAAAAGGTCTCTTAAGACATTTGTCTTCAAGACATTTTCTAAGACGTTTCAGGACATTGCAAGACGTTTCTAAAGTCGTTATTCTGCAAGGTGTTTCAAGACATTTTTTAAGACATTTCAAGACGTTTTCTAAGACATTTCCAGACTTTTCTAGACGTTTCTTAAGACATTCTCTTCAAGAAGTTTCAAGACGTTTTCTAAGATATTTCAAGACGTTTTCTAAGACATTTCAAGACTTCCGAAGATATTTTTTACAGACAAATGGAGATATTCCAAGACGTTTTTCGATATTTTCTTGCTTGTTATGCTTGGGAACCTTCAAGACACTGAACCCTAACGAGCAATTCTAACGGAACCCAAGCATTCAATTCAATCGAGCGAGCATCAACCCCTAGCGAGCATTTACAACGAGGCCCACCTAAACTAACCACCGGGGGCCAAGCATCCGATTCAATCGGGGGACTTCCTAGTGAGTAATTCCAACGGAGGGCCCCTAACCTAGCCATCGGAGGACCCTAGCAAGCACTTCGACCGGAGCCCAAACATTGTTCATGGAACTTGTAGCATGCAGATTTTTATTCGTGAAAGTTGTCGCATGCTAATTTTTTTGTTCATGAAACTTGTTGCATGCTGATTTTTCTCGTTGTGGAACTCGTACACTGATTTGTTCTACTCGCAAAAATAATTTTATTCTTTGAATTTGTTGCATGCTGAATTTTGTTCGTGATACTTGTAGCATACTGATTTTTGATCACGAGACGTGTTGCATTTTGTCTTTTTTCTCTTCGTGAGACTTTTTCTCCTCCCGAAACTGATTTTTCGGGAGGACGAAACTGACGGGGGACTCCTAACCTAGCCATCGGAGTACACTAGCAAGCAGTTAAGCCAGGGGCCCAAGCAATGTTCATGGAACTTGTAGCATGCAGATTTTTATACGTGGAACTTGTCGCATGTTAGTGTTTTTGTTTATGAAACTTTTTACATGCTGATTTTTCTCGTCGTGGAACTTGTACATTGATTTATTCTCCTCGCAAAACTGAATTTATTCATGGAACTTGTTGCATATTGACTTTTGATAGCGAGACTTGTCGCAATGTTTTTTTTCTCTTCGTGAAACTTTTTTTCCTCACGAAACTGATTTTCTTCCTGGAACTTGTTGCGTGCTGGTTTATGTTCGTTGAACTCGTTGAATGCTGATTTTTGTTCGTGAAATTTGTTGCAAGTTGTTTTTTTCTTCATAAAACTTGTATATTGACTTTTCTGCTCGTTAAATGATTTCGTTCATGAAATTTGTTGCTTGCTGATTTTTTGTTCGCGGAACTTGTTGCATGCTGATTTCTGTTCACGAAACTTGTCACATTTTTTTTCTCTTCGTGAAACTTTTTCTCCTAACGAAACTGATTTTCTTCATGGAACATACTGCGTGCTGATTTATTGTTCATGGAACCTATTGAGTGCTAATTTTTGTTCGTGAAACTTGTTGCATGTCGATTTTCTCTACATGAAACTTGTACATTGACTTTTCTCCTCCTGAAAATGATTTTGTTCATGACATTCGTTGAGTGCTATTTTTTGTACGTAAAACTTGTTGCAGGCTGCTTTTTTCTCTTCGTGAAACTTGTACATGACTTTTTCTCTTCGCGAAACTGATGATGTTCTGGGAAATTGTTGCTTTCTGAGTTATGTGTATGGATCTAGTTGAGTGCTTCTTTTTCTTCGTGGAACTTCTTGCACGTTGATTTTTCTCTTCATGAAACTTTTACATTAACTTTTCTCCTCTTGAAACTGATTTCGTTCATGGAACTCGTTGGGTCCTGATTTTTGTTCATGGAACATATGCACGCTGATTTCTGTTCGTGAAACCTGTTGCATATTGATTTTTGTCTTCATGAAACCTTTAAATTGATTTTTCTCCGCGTGAAATTGATTTATTCGTGGAACTTGTTAAATGCTGATTTATTGTTCATGGAACCTATTGAGTGCTAATTTTTGTTCGTGAAACTTGTTGCATGTCGATTTTCTCTTCGTGAAACTTGTACATTCACTTTTCTCCTCGTGAAAATGATTTTGTTCATGAAACTCATTGCTTGCTGATTCTCTGTTCGTTGAACTTGTTGCATGCTGATTTTTTCGTGAAACTTGTTACATGCTGTTTTTTCTCTTTGTAAAACTCGTACATTGATTTTTCTCCCCGTGAAACTGATTTGTTCACGGAACTTGTTGCGTGCTGATTTATTGTTCATGGAGCTTGTTGAGTTTTGATTTTTGTACGTGAAATTTGTAGCGTGTTGATTTTTCTTTTCATTAAACTTGTAAAACAAGTTTCTCCTCGTAGAGCTGCTTTATTATTCACGGAACATGATGCGCCCTGATTTTTGTCCGTGGAACTTGTTACATACTGATTTTTGTCCTTGAAACTTCTTGCATGTTGATTTTTCTTTTCATAAAAGTTTTATATTGATTTTTATTCATCATGAAACTTATTTTGTTCATGGAACTTGTTGCTTGCTGATTTTTATTCGTGGAACTTGTTGCGTGTTGATTTTTGTCAATGAAACTTGTTGCATGTTGGTCTTTCATTTCATTAAACTTGTACATTTATTTTATTCTCATAAAACTGATTTTGTTCATGGAACTTGTCGCATGCTGATTTTGTTCCTGAAACATGCTGCATGCTGATTTGTTTTTGTTCATTATACTTTTTACATGTTGATTTTTCTCTTTGCGAAATGTGTACATTGAATTTTTATCATTGTGAAACTGGTTCTGATCACGAAAATTATTGATTGCTGATTTTTGCTCGGAATTTTGAAGTATGTTGAATGTACATTGTTTTTTTTCTCTTCGTGAAACTTATTTTGTTCATGAAGCTTGTTGCGTGCTCAATTACGTTCATTGAACTTGTTGAGTGCTGATTTCTGTTCGTGGAATTTGTTGCATATTGATTTTTCTCCTCGTGAAACTCACTATGTTCATGGAATGTGTTGCGTGCAGATATTTTTATTCGTGAAACTTGCTTTATTTTGATTTTTCTCTTCATGAAACTTGTACATTTTTTTCTTCTCGTAAAACTAATTTATTGTTCATGGAAGTTGATGCGTGTTGTTCTTTGTCCGTGGAACTTGTTGTACGTTTTTTGTTCGTGAAGCTTGATGACGCGTCATCCAACCTAACTTAGCCTACCCTAGCCTGTGTAGGTTAAGTTAACCTGCTAGAATATCATGATAAATTAAGTTTACGAACAAAATCAGCACACAACAAGTTACATGAAGAAAATCAGTTTCGTGAGGTGAAAAATATATGTACAAGTCTCACGAAGAGATAAAAATATGCAACATGCCTCACACTCAAAAAATCCTTATGGAACAAGTTCCATGAACAAAATCAGATTCGTGAGTAAAAAAATCGATGCACAAGTTCAGGAAGAGAAAAATTAGCATGCAAAAAGTTTCACGAAGAAAAATCAGTGTGCAGGACGTTCAAAGAACCAAGAGATCAGCACGCAGCAAGTACCAAAGATCAGCATGGAATAAGAAGAAAATAAGTTTCACGATGAGAAAAATCAATTAATAACTTTTACGATGAGAAAAATCAATCTGCAACTTTCACGAAGAAAACAAAATAAACATGTGACAAAAAATCAGCATGCAATAAGTTCCACGAAAAAAAAATCATCACGCAACAAGTTTCATTAAGAAAATCGGTTTCACGAGGAGAAAAACCAATGTACATGTCTCACGAAAAGAAAAAAAACGACATGTAACACCTTTCAAGAACAAAAATCAGCAAGTAATATGTTCCACGAATAAAAATCAGCACGCAACAACTTCCTGAACATAATCAGTGTCATCGGGAGAAAAAAACAATGTGCCTGTTTCACGAAGAGAAGAATCAACAAGTAACTTATTTCGCAGACAAAAACTCAACATGCAACCAGTTCCATGAACAGAAATCTACATGCGAAAGGCTCCATTAAAATCAGTTTCATGAGGATAACAATCATGGTACAAGTTTCACCAAGAGAAAAATCAACATATGACAAGTTTTATGAGCATAAAAAAGAAGAAAATCAGCACAGAAAACGTTCCACGAAGAAAAATATCAGCATGTATTAAGTTCCATGAGTAAAATCAGTGTTACGAGGAGAAACATCAGTGTAAGAGTTTCAAGAAGAGAAAAATCAACATGCGACAAGTTTCATGAGCAAAAATCAGCACTCGACAAGTTCCACGAACATAAAACAGCACGCAACAATATCCATGAACAAAATCAGTTTTGTGAGGAGAAAAATCAGTTCAAAGGTTTCAGGAAGAGAAAAATCAATATGTAGCAACTTTCACGGACAATAATCAGCATGCAGAAAGCTCCAGGTATAAAAATCATCATGCATCAAGTTCCATGAACGAAATCAGTTTCTCGGGGAGAAAAAATCAATGTATAAGTTTCACGAAGAGAAAAATCAATGTGCAAAAAGTGTCACGAACAAAAAAAACAGCACGCAGCAACTTCCAGGAACAGAATATCAGCATGCGACAAGCTCCATGAATAAACTTAGTTTCATGATCAGAAAAATCAATGTCAGGTTTGACGAAGAGAAAAATCAACATGCAAGAAGTTTCACAGACAAAAAAAAACAACGCCCATCATGTTGCATGAACAATAAATCAGTTTCACGAGAAGAAAAATAAACGTACAAGTTTCATGAAGAGACAAATTTACATGCAACAAGCATCACTAACAAAAAATATTCACGCAAAAAGTTCCATGAACATAGACGGTTTCACGAGGAGAAAAATCAACTTACGAGTTTCAAGAAGAGAAAATTCAACATGCAAATACATTCTTAGACCACACTGGCTATACATGACAAACGAAACTCAGAGAAGAGAGAAAGTAACAAAATGAAAAATAAAATCAAAAAGGGTGAAAAAACGAGGATTTTGTCAGCCAGCGAACCATTAAGAATACAAAATATAAGCAAATATTTCGAAAAGGACCTCTGCAAATTCGTCCTAATTGCTAAACAAAAACAAAAAAGAGAAGAAAAAAAAAAACGAGAATCTAACCTTTCGAAGTTTCCTGTACAAAGACAGAATAGACACTGAATAAAAAACCAGGCAGGAATCAATGAAAATGAAATTTACCAAGATGATTGTGTAAGGATCTTTCGTATTTCATTAATTTTGGCTGGTCTACAATTTTTGTTTTCATTAGATATGCAAATAGGTTCTTTTAAGTTTTTTCGGGTGAAAATATTGATTGAGTCCTTCAAGATTAAACTGTCGTAAATTGGGCTTAATGAAATATCTCCAGTATCTCTATTTATTGCTAAATTTTGGTTCATATATTTTTTTATCTCAATAACCTCCTTAAAAGTTTGTGGTACGCCATTAACAGTTGATATTAAAGTTGCCTCGTCAAACAGAACTAGATGGGTCGGGTTTACGAAAATATGCGAAGCCAATGCCGAATCAAAGTTGTCATTGTTATTTTTTAATCTCAGGGACTTGTCTATTGAAATTTTGTGCTCATGCAAACGTTCACCTAGTTGTTGATGGGTTCTACCAATGTAAAATTTTCCACAAGAACACGGGATTCTGTAGACACCACTACCCAGTACAGTGTCTGTTTTATCCTTTCCTGAGTTAAAAAAATTTTCAACCTTTTGTTCGGTTCTGAAAGAAACAGAGAGATTATGTTTATTTAAAATTTTTCTAAGTTTATCGCCAAGTTTCGGGATGTATGGTAAAACGATGAAAGTTTTTTCTCAATTGCCGGTGTAACTGAATCAAGGGGGACAAGCTCCCTATTTTGTTCTTTTATCTTTTTTAATCGTCTATCTATTATATTTTCAATGAGTTTGATTGGGTAACCATTGCAAAAAAGAATATCCTTGACATAATTTAGTTCAGAATTTATATGATTACGGGAACAAATTTTTAAAACTCTGTCGACTAAAGAGATTATTACCCCTCTTTTTACAGAAGGAGGGTGATGGGAAGAGAAATGTAGATATCGATCATTATGAGTCGGCTTTCTATATATAGAAAATTCAAGACCAGGATTAGTTTTTATAATCAAAACATCTAAGAAAGGCAGCTTACCTGAATCTTCGAGCTCCATTGTGAACTGGAGATTCGAATCAAAAGAATTCAAATGTGCCAAAAAAATCTCTTAGAGAGTCTTGTCCATGTTCCCAAACAGAAACGATATCATCAACAAAACCAAACCAGATGGAGTGTTTTAAGTGGAAACTATTCAAAGCAGACTGTTCTATGAAATCCATGTAAAAATTTGCCAAATAAGGAGACAAGACAGTGCCCATGGATAAGCCCATTATTTGAAGAAAAAATTTGTTTCGGAATTTAAAATACGAGGAGTATTTGTTGCAAAGACGGACAAGGGTCATTATTGTATCAATTTCCAAAGTTTTGTAATCCGACCAAGCTGAATTTTCCTCTAATTTTCTTTGTAAAGCCTGCTCACATTTGTGAACATCGCATGAAGTGTACATAGAAACTGCATCGAAACTAGATAAAACGGTATTTGCTGTTGTACTTTGATTTTTTAACTTCTCAACAATATCTAGGGAATTTTTAATATAGGATTTCTGTGTGCTTAAAAGAGGCTTAAAAATTGTGGCTAAGAAACTTCCTATACCCGTAGCTGGAGAACTATAACATGCTACGATTGGACGTAACGGAATATCTTTCTTATGGATTTTAGGCAGACCATAAAACTTAGGGGCTGAACAACCTTTGTGATAAAAGTTTCTGTACATTTGAGGGGTAATTAGTCTAGTATCTTTTAAAATTACTAGTTCATTTATAAACTTCTGTTTTTATTTGTCCGTTTTATCAAATTTTATTTCTTTTTAAATATTTTTATCAATTAAAAGGTTGTTAACTTTTAATTAATCATCTGAATAATTAATAACTAAAAATGTGTTGCCCTTGTCCGATTTCGTAATTACTGTGTTTTTGTCTTTTTTTTAATTTCTGAGGATTTTAATTTCCTCCTTTGATTGAGTTGAAAGTGAAAAAGATGTCCTATAATCAAGAATACTCTTTAAAATTTCACCTCTGAGTAGGTCTGGATTTTCGACTTCACCATGAGAGCTAAAAATAGCAGACTCCACGCCCGTAATAATTTCTGAAGTATTTACGTGTGTTTGAGCCATTGCAAATTTTGGTCATTTTGAAAAAATACTTAGTTCCTTGGATGTGAATACCTTAGAGGATAAATTTTCCAAAGGAGGACGAGGACAAAATCTAGGAAGGAAAATCCGTGTATGTTGAAACTGTTGAAACTCCATTTTTGAGAATTTTTCCGATAAACGAGTTGTAGCTAAATGGAATATGTGTCTGAAAGACCTATGTGAGATTTGTAAAATCTGGTGAAAATAATGAGGGGACAAAATCTGATATAATAAGGATTTTAAATTAAGTATTTTATTACTAAGTACATATCTTCTGGATCTATGGTCTTTTAAAATATATGTTAAAGTTTTGAAAACCATTCTCTGAATAAATGGGCCTTCAGAAAGTGTGACTAAATTTAGGTTGAAACGTAAAGAAGATGGAAGAATTCGATGTTTTTTACAGGTTTCTAAGAAATTAAACTGACAAATAAGATTTGGATGTTTCTTAACACAATTGAAAAAATCTAAAACAAAATTGGTCCAATGCTCCCCGTAAGATTGACGCAAATACATTCTTAGACCACACTGGCTATACATGACAAACGAAACTCAGAGAAAACTGACAAATAAGACAAATAAGACATGCAAATCTTATTTGTCAGTTTAATTTCTTAGAAACTTGTAAAAGACATCGAATTCTTCCACCTTCTTTACGTTTCAACCTACATTTAGGCACACATTCTGAAGGCCCATTTATTCAGAGAATGGGTTTCAAAACTTTAACATATATTTTAAAAGACCATAGATCCAGAAGATACGTCCTTATTAATAAAATACTTGATTTAAAATCCTTATTAGATCATATTATGTCACCTAAAGATTTTCAACAGATTATACAAGTCTCAAATATGTCTTTCAAATATTCTTTCAATTTAGCAAAACCTTGTGTCTCTGAAAAATTCTCAAAACTTGAGTTTAAACATTTTCAAAATACACGGATTTTCCTTCCTAGATTTTGTCCTGGTCCTCCTTTGGAAAATTTATCCTCTAATGTATTTACATCCAAGGAACTAAGCATTCTTTCAAAAGGACCAAAATTTGCAATGGCTCAAACACACGTAAATACATCAGAAATTATTACGGGCGTGGAGTCTGCTATTTTTAGCTCTCATGGTGAAGTCGAAAACCCACACCTACTCAGAGGTGAAATTTTAAAGAGTATTCTTGATTATAGGCCATCTTTTTCACTTTCAACTCAATCAAAGGAATAAATTAAAATCCTCCGAAATTTAAAAAATGACAAAAACACAGTAATTACGAAAGCTGACAAGGGAAACACAGTTGTAATTATGAATTCTGCAGATTATGAATTAAAAGTTAACACCCTTTTAATGGATAAAAATATTTACAAAGAAATAAATTTTGATCCCACGGACAAATACACACAGAAGTTGAGAAATGAACTAGGAATTTTAAAAGATACTAGACTAATTACCCCTCAAATGTACAGAAAATTTTATCCCAAAGGTTGTTCAGCCCCAAAGTTTTATGGTCTGCCTAAAATCCATAAGAAAGATATTCCGTTACGTCCAATCGTAGCATGTTATAGTTCTCCAGCTACGGGTATAGGAAGTTTCTTAGCCACCATTTTAAGCCTCTTTTAAGCACACAGAAATCCTATATTAAAAATTCCATTGATATTGTTGAAAATTTAAAAAATCAAAAGAACCAATAAAATAACGATGTATATAGTTTCGATGCAGTGTCTATGTGCACTTCATGATGTGTTCATTAATTCTAGCATTCTTTAAAGAGAAAATTATAGTTCAATAATTATGTTTAAGATTACACAATTTTGGAAATTTATACAAAAATGACACCTGTCCGTCTTTGCAACAAGTATTCCTCGTATTTTAAATTCCGAAACAAATTTTTTCTTCAAATAATGGGCTTATCCATGGGCACTGTCTTGTCTCCTTAGTTTGCAAGTTTTTACATGGATTTCATAGAACAGTCTGCTTTGAATAGTTTCCACTTAAAACACTCCATCTGGTTTCGTTTTGTTGATGATATAGTTTCTATTTGGGAACATGGACAAGACTCTCTAAGAGATTTTTTGGCACATTTGAAATCTTATGATTCGAATCTCCAGTTCACAATGGAACTCGAAGATTCAGGTAAGCTACCTTTCTTAGATGTTCTGATTATAAAAACTAATCCTGGTCTTGAATTTTCTATATATAGAAAGCCGACTCATAATGATGGATATCTACATTTCTCTTCCCATCACCCTCCTTCTGTAAAAAGAGGGGTAATAATCTCTTTAGTCGACAGAGTTTTAAAAATTTGTTCCCGTAATTATATAAATTCTGAATTAAATTATGTCAAGGATATTCTTTTCTGCAATGGTTACCCAATCAAACTCATTGAAAATATAATAGTTAGACGATTAAAAAAGATAAAAGAACAAAATAGGGAGCTTGTCCCCCTTGATTCAGTTAAACCAACAATTGAGAAAAAAACTTTCATCGTTTTACCATACATCCCGAAACTTGGCTATAAAATTAGAAAAATTTTAAATAAACATAATCTCTCTGTTTCTTTCAGAACCGAACAAAAGGTTGAACATTTTTTTAACTCAGGAAAGGATAAAAAAGAACCTGTACTGGGTAGTGGTGTCTACAGAATCCCGTGTTCTTGTGGAAAATTTTACATTGGTAGAACCCATCAACAACTAGGTGAACGTTTGCATGAGCACAAAATTTCAATAGACAAGTCCCTGAGATTAAAAAATAACAATGACAACTTTGATTCGGCATTGGCTTCGCATATTTTCGTAAACCCGACCCATCTAGTTCTCTTTGACGAGGCAACTTTAATATCAACTGTTAATGGCGTACCACAAACTTTTAAGGAGGTAATTGACATAAAAAAATATATGAATCAAAATTTAGCAATAAATAGAGATACTGGAGATATTTCATTAAGCCCAATTTACGACAGTTTAATCTTGAAGGACTCAATCAATATTTTCACCCGAAAAAACTTAAAAGAACCTATTTGCATATCTAATGAAAACCGAAATTGTAGACCAGCCAAAATTAATGCAAGACGAAAGATCCTTACACAATCATCTTGGTAAATTTCATTTTCATTGATTCCTGCCTGTTTTTTTATTCAGTGTATATTCTGTCTTTGTACAGGAAACTTCGAAAAGTTAGATTCTTGTTTTTTTTTTTTCTTCTCTTTTTTGTTTTTGTTTTAGCACTGAGGACGAATTGGTGGAGGTCCTTGTCGAAATATTTGCTTATATTTTGTCTTCTTCATGGTTCGCTGGCTGACAAAATCCTCGTTTTTTCACCCTTTTTGATTTTATTTTTCATTTTGTTACTTTCTCTCTTCTCTGAGTTTCGTTTGTCAATTCAACATGCAACAAGTTCCACCAACAAAAAGCAGAACTCAAAAAGTTCTACAAGCGTAAAGCAGCACGCAAAAAGTTCCCTGAACAAAATCAGTTTCACGAAGAGAAAAAAATCAATGTGGAAGTCTCGCGAAGAGAAAAATTTAATATACAAATTGTTTCATGAGGAAAAATCAGCACGCAATAAGTTCCACGATTACAACCAGTTTCACAATGAGAAAAATTCAACGTGCATATTTCACAAAGAGAAAAATTAATTACAGGTGACAAAAAATCAGCATGCAATAAGTTCCACGAACAGAAAGATCATCACGCACCAAGTTTGATTAAGAAAATCAGTTTCACGAGGAGAAAAATCAATGTAAATGTTTAACGAAGAGTAAAAAACGTTATGTAACACATTTCAAGAACAAAATTCAGCAGGCAATATTTTCTACGAATGAAAATCAGCACGCAACAACTACCTGAGCATAATCAGTGTCATCGGGAGACAAAACAATGTACCTGTTTTACGAAGAGAAGAATCAACAAGTAACTTATTTCATGAACAAAAAATCAACATGTAAGAAGTTCCATGAACAAAAATATACATGCAATAAGCTCCATTAAAATCAGTTTCACAAGGAGAACAATCAATGTACAAGTTTCACCAAGAGAAAAATCAACATGTGACAAGTTTTATGAGAATAAAAAAGAAGAAAATCAGCAGAGAACACGTTCCACGAAGACAAATATCAGCATGTAATAAGTTCCATGAGTAAAATCAGTTTTACGAGGAGAAAAATCAGTGTAAGAGTTTCAAGAAGAGAAAAGGTCAACATGCGACAAGTTTCATGTGCAAAATTCAGGAGTCAACAAGTTTCATGAAAATAAAACAGCACGCAACAAGATCCATGAACAGAATCAGTTTCGTGAGGAGAAAAATCAGTTCAAGAGTTTCACGAAGAGAAAAATCAATATTTAACAACTTTCACAGACAATAATCAGCATGCAGAAAGCTCAAGGCATCAAAAATCATCATGCAACAAGGTCGATGAACGAAATCAGTTTCTCGGGGAGAAAAAATCAATGTATAAGTTTCACGAAGAAAAAAATCAATATGCAAAAAGTTTCACGAACAAAAAAACAGCACGAAGCAACTTCCAGCAACAAAATATCAGCATGCGACAAACTCAATGAATAAACTTAGTTTCATGATGAGAAAAATCAATGTCAAGTTTGACTAAGAGAAAAATCAACATGCAAGAAGTTTCACAGACAAAAAAAACAAGACGCATCAAGTTGCATGAGCAATAAATCAGTTTCACGAGAAGAGAAATAAATGTACAAGTTTCATGAAGAGAAAAATTAACATGCAACAAGCATTACGAACAAAAAAATATTCACGCAACAAGTTCCATGAACATAGACAGTTTCACGAGGAGAAAAATCAACTTACGAGTTTCACGAAGAGAAAATTCAACATGCAACAAGTTCCACGAACAAAAAGCATTATTCAACAAGCTCCACAAGTGTAAAGCAGCACGCAAAAAGTTCCCTGAACAAATCAGTTTCACGAAGACCAACAAAATCAATGTGCAAGTCTCACGAAGAGAAAAATTTAATATAAGAATTGTCTCATAAGGAAAAATCAGCACGTAATAAGTTCCACAATTACAACCAGTTTCAAAATGACAAAAATTCAATGTACATGCTTCGCGAAGAGAAAAATCCACAAGCAACCAGTTTAACGAAAAAAAACCGCCTTCAACAAGCTCATAGAGCAAAAATAAGCAAGCATCAAGCTCCTTGAACAAAATTAGTTTCACGAGGAGAAAAATTAATATACAAGTTTCACGAAGAGATAAATCAACCTGTAACAAGTTTCACGAACAAAAATCAGCATGCTACAGGTTCTAGGAACAAAAATCAGCACTCAACATGCTCAATGAACGGAATAAATTTCACGAGGAAAAAACCAATGTACAAGTTTCACGAAGAGAAAAAAAAATGCAACAAGTTTCACCAACAAAAAATCAGCACGAGACAATTTCCACGACCAACAATCAACACGCGACAAGTTCCATGAACAAAATCTGTTTCAAGAGGAAAAAATCGATGTACAAGTTTCACGATGAGAAAAATAAACATGTAACAAGTTTGACGAACAAAAAATCAGCGCGCAGCACGTTCCAGGAACAAAAAACCGCTTACGACAAGTTCCATCAATAAAATTAGTTTCACGAGGAGAAAAATCAATGTTCAAGTTTCCTGAAGAGAAAAGCTGACATGCAACAAGTTTCACTGACTAAAATCGGTACGCAACAAGCTCCATGAATAAAAATCAGCACTCGACAATTTCGATGAACAAATACAGTTTCTTGACGAGAAAAAATTAATGTACAAGTTTCACGAAGAGAAAAATCAACACACAAGAAGTATCTTGGACAAAAATCAGCATGTAACAAGTAACACGGACAAAAATCAACACGCATCAAGTTCCATGAACAGTATCAGTTTCACGAGCAGAAGAAAATGTACAAGTTTCATGAAGAGAAAAATCCACAAGCTACACATTTCACGAACTAAAGTCAAAACTCAACAAGTTCGATGAACAATAAATCAGCACGCAAGAAGTTCCATGAACAAAATCAGTTTCGCAAGGAGAAAGATCCATTTACAAGCTTCACAAAGGAAAAAACAGCATGCAAGAAGTTTCACAAACAGAAATGAGCATGCAACAATTTCCACGAACAAAACATCAGTATGCAACGAGTTCCATGAACAAAATCAATTTCATGAAAAAAAAAACAATATACGAGTTTTACAAAGAAAAAAACAGCATTCAACAGGTTTCGTAAACAGAAATCAGCATTCAACAAGTTCCAAAAATTAATGTACAAGTTTCACGAAGAGAAAAATCAACACAAAAGAAGTATCTTGGACAAAAATCAGCATGCCACGGGTTCCGTGAAAAAAATCAGTTTCACGAGGAGAAAAGCCAATGTACAAGTTTCATGAAGAGAAAAATCAACATGCAACAAGTTTCAAGAATAAAAATCAAAACTCAACAAAGTTCAATGAACCATAAATCAGCACGCAAATAGTTCCACGAAAAGAAAATCAGCATGCATTGAGTTCCATTAACGAAACAAGTTTCCACGAACATAATCAGCTCACAACAAGTTTCCATGAACAAATTTAGTTTCGCGAGGAGAAAAATCCATATACAAGTTTCTCGAAGAGAAAAAAACGCATGCAACAAGTTTTACGAACGAAAACCAGCATGTAAATTGTTCCACGAACAAAAAGTCAGCGTGCAACGAGTTCTATGAACAAAATCAGTTTCAAGAGGATAAAAGTCAATGTACAAGTTTCATGAGGAGGAAAATCAAAATGTAAAAAGTTTCACGAGCAAAAATCAGCACTCAACAAGTTCTATGAACATAAATCAGCACGCAATAAGTTCCATGAAGAAAACCAGTGAGGATAACTTCGTTAGGATAAAAAGTTTCACGAAGATAAAAAAACAAAATTAGACAAGTCTTGCAAGGAGAGATCAGCATAAAACAAGTTCCATGAACAAAAAATCAGGACACAACGATTTCATGAAAAACAACAGTTTCTTGAGGAGAAAAGTTTCACGATGGTAAAAAAAATAAAATGCGACTAGTCTCGAGACCAAAAATCAGCGTTTTACAAGTTTGACAAACAAAAATCAGCATACTACAGGTTCTACGAACAAAAACCAGTACGCAACAAGTTTCCTGAACGGAATAAGTTTCACGAGGAAAGAACCAATTTACAAGTTTCACGAAGAACAAAAAAAACATGAAAAAAGTTTCCCGAGACAATTTCCACGAACAACAATCAGCACAAGACAAGTTCCACGAACAAAATCAGTTTCAAGACGAAAAAATCGATGTACAAGTTTCAAGAAGAGATAAAATCAACATGTAAAAAGTGTGACGAACAAAACAATCAGCGCGCAGCACGTTCCTGGAACAAAAGACAGCTTACGACAAGTTCCATGAATGAAATCAGTTTCACGAGGAGAAAAACCAATGTTCAAGATTCATGAAGAGAAAAGCCGACATGCAACAAGTTTCACTGACGAAAATCGGCACGCAACAAGCTCCACGAATAAAAAATCAGCACTCGACAATTTCCATGAACAGATCAAGTTTCTTGATGAGAAAAAATCAATGTACAAGTTTCACGAAGAGAAAAATCAACACACAAGAAGTATCTTGGACAAAAATCAGTATACAACAAGTTCCACGGACAAAAATCAACACACATCAAGTTCCATGAACAGTATCAGTTCCACGAGCAGAAGAAAATGTATAAGTTTCATGAAGAGAAAAATCAACACGCTACAAATTTCCTGAACAAAAGTCAAAACTCAACCAGTTCGATGAACAATAAATCAGCATGCCACGAGTTCCGTGAAAAAAATCGGTTTCACGAGGAGAAAAGTCAATGTAGAAGTTTCGTGAACAGATAAATCAATGTGCAACAAGTCTCACGAATAAAAATCAAAACTCAACAAAGTACCATGAACGATAAATCAGCACTCAACAATTTCCACGAACAGAAAATCAGCAAGCAACGAGTTTCATTAGCAAAATAAGTTTCACTAGGAGAAAAGTATATGTACAAGTTTCACGAAGAGAAAAATCCACATGCAAAAAGTCTCAAGAACAAAAATCAGCACTCTAAAAGTTCCACGAACATAAATCAGTTCGCAACAAGTTCCATGAACAAAATCAATTTCGCGAGGAGAAAAATCCATATACAAGTTTCTCGTAGAGAAAAAAACCGCATGCAACAAGTTTTACGAACGGAAACCAGCATGTAAATAGTTCCCCAAACAAAAAATCACCATGCAACAAGTTCTATGAACAAAATCAGTTTCACGAGGATAAAAGTCAATGTACAAGTTTCATGAAGAGGAAAATCAAAATGAAACATGTTTCACGAACAAAATCAGCACCCAACAAGTTCCTCGAACATAAGTCAGCACGCAACAAGGATAAAAGTTTTGACGAAGACAAAAACAAACAAAATGTGACAAGTCTTGGAAACAGAAATCAGCATACAAGTTCCACGAACAAAAAATCAGGACGCAACGAGTTTCATGAAAAACATCAGTTTCTTGAGGAGAAAAGTTTCACGATGATAAGAAAATGCGACTAGTCTCGCGACCAAAAATTAGCATTTTACAAGTTCCTCTAACAAAAATCAGCATGCAACTAGTTCCATAATAAAATCAGCTTCACAAGGAGAAAAAATCACTGTATAAGTTTCACGAAGAGAAACATCAGCATGCAACAAGTTTTATGAACAAAAAAACAGCATGTGATAATATCTACGACGAAAAATCTGCATGCTACAAGTGCCATGAACAATGCTTGGGCCCCCGGTTGAATTGCTTGATAAGCTCCTTCGATGGTTAGGCTAGGGGCATCCCGTTGAAATTGGTCGCTAGGGGGTTGCCCGAATGAATTGGATACTTGGCCCCTGGTAGTTAGGTTAGGGGGGTATAGTTGGAAATGTTTGCTAGGTACCTGGTTGAATTGGGTGCTTGGGTTCCGTTGCCATTACTGGTTAAGGTCTGGTGTCTTGAAGGTCTGCCGTCCCCACTAGTAGTGCCTTGAAGGTTTCCTCCAAATCCTTGTTTATTTGAAGCATAACAAACAAGAAAATCTCGAAAAATGTCTTGGAATGCCTTGAAAAATCTTGAAGAAAAAAATTTAAGAAAAGTTTTTAAATGTCTTAGAAAACGTCTTGAAAAGTCATAAAAACGTCTTGAGACGTCTTGAAGAAAATGTCTTAATAAATGTCTTGAAAAGTCTTGAAACGTCTTGAATGTCTTAGAAAACGTCTTGAAATGTCTTAAAAATCGTCTTGAAACGTCTTGAAGAAAAAAACCTTAAGAAACATCTTGAAGTGTCTTGAAACGTCTTAAAAAACGGCTTGAAGAAAAATTTCTTAAGGAACCTCGTGAAATGTCCTAAAACTTTTTGAAATGTCTTAGAGAACGTCATGAAACGGCTTGAAGAAAAATGTCTTAAGAAACGTCTCGAAATATCTTGAAACCTATTTGAAAACGTCTTGAATAAAAAAGTCTTATGAAACGTCTTGAAATGCCTTGAAACATCTTGAAATGTCTTAGAAAACGTCTTTAAATGTCTTGAAGAAAATATCTTAAGAAACATCTTAAAAAGTCTAAAAACGTCTTGAAATGTTTTAAAGAACGTCTTAAAATATCTTCAAGAAAAATGTCTTAAGAAACGTCTTGGGATGTCTTCAAACGTCTTGAAAAAAAAATGAAATCTTAAAAAGTATCATGTGACACTGATGTTTCGCTGGCATTACAAAATATCCACATGTGCACTGTCATTGCGTAACACCCTTTTGTGCGCTGGCATTACGTAACACCCACCTGTGTGGCGTCATTTATTTTTTTGATACATTCACTAAGTCAAGCATGATTACATCACCCAAAATAAATAAACCAAGTCAGGCATGACTCTCAACCCCCATTACGTAGCCACCGAATGTAAACGTTCCCTAAAATATGTGTCTCTTAGTTTCCCTCGATAACACTGACATATCACCTGACCATTTAAAATATGGGTCTCTTAAAAATGCAAGGATGTGTCTTCCCAAAATGTAAATATTGACGTAACACCTGCTGCCGGTTATATATGGATGCGTTTAAAACTAGGGATGTCTTTAAAACTAGGGATGCGTTTAAAACAGGGATGTGTTTAAAACAAAGGTCAGGGATCAATCATTCAATAATCAATCAACCTTTTTTTTAAATAAATGAACAAACAAAACAATTAACATGAACATTTCGACTCAAAGCAATGCTTGTACGAGTCACACAGATATTGGTAAAAAAAATTATATCACACTATGAAATGAAAAGAGAAGAGCTGATAACATAAGAATTAGAAAGGAAAGAATTGAGACGAGGTGGAGTCAAAGAAGGAGAGTGAGAGGATAAGATACAAACGAAAAATTGAGACAGTAACTCATGCAGTATCCAATACTGTGTAAGAAAGGTTTCGTTTTTGGAGTGTGCCAAATGACTTTATGGACTTAATAGATTCATTAATTGAGTTCTACACAGAAATACTTCTATTAACTAGAGAGTGTTGAGACCTTGTAAGCCTTTTTCTCGGTAGTCATAAAATTGTACTTGTTGCAGCGGAGAGCTCTTCCTCGATGAATTGTGCTACAAAGTTCGAAGTACCTGGAAAGACCTTGAGGACTTCTAGTCGTTATTGCTAAGTATGCTAAACACAGATTACTATCGTTAATTATATCAGTTATGTCTATTGCTCCAGTGTCTCTATATCGGTATATTGATGGTTGTAAGTTGAGGAGGCAATATATGTCCTTAAATGCACGGTTTTACGATCTGTTTAATGATATTAAATGAGATTTGAATGTATTGCCCCAGATAGAACAGCAGTAATTCAAGTAGGGGAAGACAAAAGCATTATAAAGTATTTTCATCATGTCAACACTTAGAAGCAGGCTAGCTCTATGTAACATTGATGTTTACCGTGAGACTGTTGAAGACAGCTGGGATATGTGATGTTTGAACGAAAGAGAGGGATCTACAAATACGCCAAGTCTTGTGACTGTGGTCAGGGGAATGGGAATTTCATTGATTGACAGTGCGACAGTGTGAGACAACGAGGAGTTTGAAGGAGCAGAAGTGAACACTATGATGCAGCTTTTTGTAGCATTTACCTGCATTTTGTTACGAAAACACCAGTTAGATATTTCGTCAAGAGTTTTCTGGGCCTTTTTTTGCACCAGACTCGGATGATTCAGCAGCAATGAAGAAATTTGAGGCATCTGCAAATAGTACTGGGTGTGCATTTGTAGTAAGACATGTTGTCAGGTCATTGATATACAAAATAAACAAGAGCGGTCCAAGTAACGACCCCTGAGGTACGCCAGATTTTACCGGTAACTCTGGCGACAAACTACCCTCCACAATTACACACTGATTACGATCAGTCAGGTAAGGATGTGTTTAATACTAGGGGTAGGGATGTGTTTAAATCCAAAAAGCCTATACTACTTATACGTTTCAAATCAAATGAGCCTCTTCTAAAGTTCACATAACCACCCCTTCCATATGAACCATATATTCCCCTGGGGCATAACTTACAACCCGTTGCCCCAGACTCTGGGGGATTCTGTCCAACCTAGAGGCCTTGTTATTTGATCTTAGAGCTATTTTTGAAGAAATGGCTATTTCAAAATTTTTATCGGATGCAACTGTGGAAAATAGAACTTAAGGGGGAAGGCTGCCTCCGATCATATTGACTCTTAAAAAGAGAGCTAGAACATCTGATTTCCAAATAAATGAGCCCCCCCTTCCAAGTTTATACTGCCACCCTTTCAATAATAACCTTATATGCCCTCGGGGCATAACTGATAATCTTTGCGCTGAGGGCTATTAGGGGGTATGTCATTCTCAAAGATATAATTTCCTGACCTTTTAACTACGCTGAAAAAACTAGCAGTCTCAAAATTTTGATTACGTGTGTTTTGGGAATTTATGGGTATTGGGAGGAAGGGGCCTATTGCCCTCCGATCAATTTTGACTATTAAACAAGGTTGTTTCAATTTCCAATCGAATGAGCTTTTTTTGAAGTTTCTACGACAACAAATAACCATCTCAAAATTTCTATCAGATGCATTTTGGGAAAATACGACCTGGGGGATGGGGGAGGGGGGTATCCTACCTGTCTTTAAGAACCTTTTATGCCCCAAGGACTTAAGTTACAACCCTTGCCCCGAGGGTAGCGGAGGGGTCATCCTCAAAGACATAATTTCCGGACCTTTTAACTACGCTGAACAAAGTGGCTATCTCAAAATTTTGATTGGATGTGTTTGGGGAAATGGTGGGCGGTGGAGGTGGGTTAGTTCCCATCCAATTACTTTTGACTGTTAAAAGGGGCACTAGCCCCTTCAATTTCCAATCGGATGAGCCTTTTTCGAAGTTTCTGCGACAACAAATGGCCATCTCAAAATTTATAAGTTGCAATTTGGGAAAATACGAGGTGTGGGGGGTCCACCCTCCGATCAATCTAGTTCTTAAAAAGGGCACTAGAACTTCTTATTACGAATTCAGTGAGAGCCCTCCGAAGTTTAGACGATCGCCCTTTCTATATAAACCTTATATGCCCCCAGCGTATAGCTTAAAACCCTTGTTCTGAGGGCTGTGGGGGGGGGGCGTCATCCTCAAATATACAATTTCCGGACCTCTCAACTACGGTGAACAAAACAGCTATTTCAAAATTGTTATTGGATGTGTTTGGGGAAACGGTGGGTGTGGGAGGAGTGTTAATTGCCCTCCGATATCTCTCGACTGTTACAAATGGTACTAGCCCTTTCAATTTCCAATCGAGTGAGCCCTTTTCGAAGTTTCTACGACAACTCCTTCGATACGAAGTGCCCTGCTCTAAAACCAAAAAAAAAACAAGAAAAAAAATACATTGTGCCCACATCGCTCTTTATTAAGGCAGCGCTATTGTGCTGCCCATGAAAAGGGAGAAATATCCCCAGAAGGCATTGAATCTTATTAAAATTGTACCATCAGATTCAGCGTAACTTTCTGGAGGTGGGGAAAATTTCACACAGGGGGAATTTGAGAGAATTACTATACAAAATTTGTTTTATTTGTCCTACTTTCTCTTTGGCGACTCAATTTTACGTCTTGAAATTTTCTGGGGGAAATTTTCAGTGTGGTTACAATCCTCTGGAGGAATTTTCTGTGGAGGGGTATTTTCCGTGGGAGAAATTCTCCATGAGGAATTACTACCAGGAATGATTCTCTGAGCGAAATTTTCCACGGGAGAAACTTTCGATTAGAGGAGGGGGGAGTCTGGGAGATATTTTTCACATAGGAGGGGTTTTCGGCATGAATTGGAAAACGATCAGAAATTAAATAAAAAAAAATACGGTTTTTTTCTAATTTGAGTATGCTAAGGAGAATTTAGCAAGAAATTTGCAAGAAATTTTAAGCAAGAAATTTTTTTTTTTGGGGGGGGGGGGAATTGGCAGTGAGGATGGAATTGTCCGGAGGTAATTAGTAGAAGGGCCATAATATCTCCAACGATTCACCCCTGCTGCCACCTATAACTTTTTTGCACCCCATATATGGGCATAGAGTCCCTAGGGAGATGGTTTTTCTCAGTGAGAATGAAAAAACAGGAATTTTCTCACTTGGAAAAACAGGAACTTTGTCACATTTATGTCTGTTTTCATGGATGGTTATGTGTGTTGATCGATTTATTTGATGTTTTTATGGATTTTGTCAGTGAGAATTTGAAAAACAGAAACTTTGTCAAATTTTTGTATTTTTTTTTGGTTTTTGTCAGTGAGAATTTGAAAAACAGGAACTTTCTCACTGAGAAAACAATAAACCACGTGGTCCTGTCAGCATTTTTAATGCTGACGGGACACCAAATATGGGCATGGATTTCTGAGAAATTGATTGCGTAATCGATTTGGGAATTTGGAACACCTGTGCTGTCAGTCATTAATCAAATTGTTTCGGGGCAAAGTTTAATAATGTCTGACAGGTACTGTCAACATTTCTCCAGGAATAGATCCAAGTCATTAATGTCTTTGCCTCGGAAACAACTCTTTTAGTCGAACTCCAAAGATATTAATAACCAAACGTCATGGAAACAATTCTCCAAGAAACATCTTAGCGATGAATTTTTTTAGCGCGGGAATCAGGTTTCTTATTAATTTGAAATGCGTTAGCGCAGAGATGCCAAAAACAAAAGGAACACGCTGAAATTACGTTTAGGGATTATTTGGGCGAAACTGTTTTAGACAGGTTATGGAATTATTTCGGCGAAACAGTTAGAGACATTCTAAAAGAAGATTATAGAAGAGAATTTGAGGGTGAAACTCTGTGGTCGTTATAATACACAAGTTTCATCTGAACAGTGTCGTGAGGTCCTCTACCCCAACCCCAAAGGGTTCCGATCCCCACCACCCCAACCCCCAAGGAAGCGCTCGGTCCTCAAAGGGCCCCCCACCTCCCCAAGAGCCCCCCCCCCCCAAACGCCCGCCGCAGACCCTCAAAGGCCCTCCCCTGGTCCTCAAGGGCCCCCCCGACCCCGAAAGGTCCCCCGGACCCCAAACGCCCTCCTCAGACCCTCACAGGCCCTCCCCGGGTCCTCAAAGGGCCCCCAGACCCCCACCGAGCCCCCCGGACCCACAAGGTCCTGTCCCAGTCCTCAAAGGACCCCCGTGCCCGAGAAGTGCCACGGGCCCGGAAAGTACCACATGGGGATGTACCGTAGGAGGCTGCACCGCGGGTCAGGGGACGTGCCACAGGGGTTGCGCCGCAGGGAGGCGCCGCAGGGATGCGCCGCAGGGGTGCGCCGCATGAATGCGCCGCAGGGATGCGCCGTAAAAAGTAAACTAAAAAGTAAAAATTTCGAAATGTTATCCCCCAAACGCCCTCCTCAGACCCCCAAAGGCCCTCCCCTGGTCCTCACAGGTCCCCCGGGCTCCCAAAGGGCCAACCAGCCCCCAAGGGTCCCCCGGGACCCCAAAGGTCCTCCCCCGGTCCCCAAAGGTCCACTGGGCTCCCAAAAGACCACCCAATCCTCAAGGGCCCAGGATCCCCAAACACCCTCCCTGGGCCCCAAAGGCCCTCCCCCGGTCCCCATACATGCACACACACACACACACTTACACACACACACAAAAACTTACACACACACACACACACACACACATAACACACACACACGAAAACTTACACACACACACGAAAACTTACACACACACACGCACAAAAACTTACACACACACACACACAAAAACTTACACACACACACACACACACACACACACACACACATACACATGCACACGCAAA
Source organism: Artemia sp. Qi Xiang Cuo (assembly GCF_049724085.1). Classification (NCBI taxonomy): domain Eukaryota; kingdom Metazoa; phylum Arthropoda; class Branchiopoda; order Anostraca; family Artemiidae; genus Artemia; species Artemia sp. Qi Xiang Cuo. Next base: position 32,280,528 of record NC_142803.1, on the reverse strand, counting down.
ACTTACACACACACACACACACACTTACACACGCACACAAAAACTTACACACACACACACACACACACACACAAACTTACACACACACACACACACACGAAAACTCACACACACACGCCAAAACTTACACACACACACACACACACAAAAAACTTACACAAGAACACAAAAAAAACTCACACAAACACGCACAAAAACTTACACACACACACACACAAAAAACTTACACACACACACATTAAAACTTACACACACACTCAAAAACTTACACACACAAAAACTTACACACACACACACACACACACACACACAAACTTACACACACACACAGAAGAAACTTACACAAACAAAAACAAACACACACACAAAAAAACAAACTTATACACACAAAAACAAAAAAAAATTACAAACAAAAAAAATTACACACACAAACACACATACAAAAAATTAAACACAAACAAAAAAAACTTACATCCACACACAAAAGCTTAGACACACAAAAAATTACACACACACACACAAAAACTAAGACCCACACGCAAAAACTTACATGCACACAAAAACTTACGTGCACACAAAAACTTA